>NW_010186880.1:742-1165 GCF_000695765.1 Mesitornis unicolor | reverse complement strand
GGGACATGGGGCACATAGGGACATGGGGGGACATTGGGCTATGGGGACATTGGGGATATGGGGACATTGGGGATATGGGGACATAAGGGGATGTGGGGACATGGGGGGACATGAGGGACATTGGGGAACACACGGGATATGGGGGGATACTGGGGGGAAATGGGGGGACACAGGGGATGTGGGGACATTGGGACATGGGGACACAGGGGGACACGGGGGGTCACATCCTCACCTTCTCCCCTGGCAGCCCCACGGGGCCCTGGGGGCCAGGCAGACCCTGCGGGAGACGAGATTTGGGTGCTGGGGGGAACTGGGGATACTGGGAGGGACTGGGGGTACTGGGAGGGACTGGGGATACTGGGAAGGGACTGGAGATACTGGGAGGGACTGGGGATACTGGGAGGGACTGGGGGTACTGGGGAG
>NW_010186880.1:0-613 GCF_000695765.1 Mesitornis unicolor | reverse complement strand
GGAGATACTGGGAGGGACTGGGAATACTGGAAGGGACTGGGGACACTGGGAAGGGACTGGAGATACTGGGAGGGACTGGGGATACTGAGAAGGACTGGGGGTGATGGGAAGGGACTGGGGATACTGGGAAGGGACTGGGGATACTGAGAGGGGACCGGGGATACTGGGAGGGACTGGGGATACTGAGAGGGACTGGGGGTTCTGGGAATGAACTGGGGGCACTGGGAAGAGACTGGGGATACTGGGAGGGGACTGGGGATACTGGGAGGGACTGGGGATGCCGGGAGGGACTGGGCGTACTGGGAGGGGATTGGGGATACTGGGACTGGGGGCACTGGGAGGGACTGGAGGTACTGGAGGGGACTGGGGATCCTGGGAGGGACTGGGGGTACTGAGAGGGACTGGGGCCATTGGGAAGAGACTGGGGATACTGGTAGGGGACTGGGAATGCCTTGACCCCCCCATTGCCCCCCATTTACCTGTGGCCCGGGGTTCCCTTGCTGTCCTGGGGGTCCTGGCTCCCCATGGATTCCCTGGGTTGGGGGAGGGTGGCACAAAGTCCATGAGGGCATTAAAACCCCCCCGGATTTGCCCCCCCCAGTACAACCCAGTA
>NW_010186879.1:0-6057 GCF_000695765.1 Mesitornis unicolor | reverse complement strand
GGCCAGTTACCGTGTGTGGCTGCAGGCTGTGTGCTGTCTGCCGCTCAGGCGTGGCCGGAGCCGCGAGAGGAGCTGTTTTTGTGAGCAAGATACTCAAAAGCTCACAGGGCAGGGACTTTTTTTTTAAGCTGTACTTTGTGTCCTTATCAGCCAGTGACATTTTACTCAAAAATTTTCGGGACAGAACCTGTTGAGACTTGTTCAAAAAGTTATACTGGCAGAAACATTTAAAATATGATCACAGGGTGTATGCAGGCTGTACAATTACATTGGTTTGGATTTTCTGCTATCTTAGCAGCTCCAGATTCCCATAAATCTAAAATCCAAGCTCTGCCCCAATTCAGCCCCAAGCACAGAGCGTAGTACAGGTTATGAGAATTCAGCACCTGCCCACACCATAAGGCTTGGTATGGCTCTGAGGTGTATGAGGGAATGTCTGGGTGTGGTGGTTGCTTTCCTCGAACAAATCACCATTCTTGACAGTCTAATTCCTGCGATGCCCTGGCAAGTAACCAACAAATCCAATCAGAACTGGGACTCTCCTGCAAGACACTTAATTGCAAACTCAACAAGAAGGAGGAATTGATCAAAGAGCAAAGGGATAATATAACATGAGACACAGCACATTTCTGTGACTGTTTAAACATAGCACAGGCAGTGAGAGGTCATAATTCTTGAAAAATTGTTTTCACATAAGGGATCTGCTTGTGAATTAAGGCACCTTGCAAAAGTTGTGACCACTAAGACAAGACCAACACCATCAGACAATTTACATTCGTAAATATGGGCCTGGAGCTGTCGGATTTTCAGTTGCTGGCTGCACGATGGCCTCACACAAGCCCTATGGTTCTTGCTTCTATCTCTTTATTCGCAAGATGATGATAGCACTTATCTCTTCTATAAATCACGTACAGGGCTATGGCTGAAAACTGGTATATAAAGAATGAAGACTTGTTAACAGTCACTGAAGTTATGCCAACTAACAACCCTGCAAATTCATTCTGTTCTTGCTGTGGGTGTATTCATTTAGCTAATGCATATCAGTGTGTGGGATTAACCAGACAAACCTGCAGCCAGTGAGAAATGAATACTATGCAGGGTGTGCATCTCTCTCAGCAATCTATGATTAATACTTGTTCCTACTAGAGTTTATGTGTAAACTCCAGAATAATATGTCCCAGTTTGCTCAGTTTTTCTAAATTCAGTACTCTGGACGTTGTGGATCCCCAGGTATCTTACAAAGGACAAACAAAAACTAACTTTTGCTGTGTTGAACCTAAATGTGCATCCCTGTTGCAAACAGGAGGAGGGGCTGTTGTTTGCAGTTTAGAGTTCCCAGGGCTGTTTGCCATGGCCAAGGGAAATGTTTACTACAGCTGTAATATGTTACGTGCCATTGATTTTAATTGCTTTTCAAAATGTGAAGACAACTGTGATATTTGGAAGAGCCGAGTGAACTGCACTAATAAGCTCTGTTCTGCAGCAGATCCAGTTCATACTGCCATGCAGGCTTCTCTGCAAGGTTTTGCCAGTATTCTGGGGAGTGGGGAAGGAAAGGAAGGATCTTAGGCATGCCCTACCCAGCCAAAGAAGTGAGCCTGATTTGCTGTCTATCTTGGAGCTGTATCAACAGAGTTCTATGTCCTTTCTTATAAGATCCTGCAGTAAAAGCAGCTAGCTATAGGTACAGAGCTATGGAGCTACTACATTAGGCCTTATTGTGAGTAAAAGCAACACTGAACATCAGATTTGGCAAAAGTTATTTGGTCCAATTGAGAACTAACTTGGGAATCAGTGGCTTAGTGCTTGTGTTAGAAATGGGTAGCCAGCAACGTATCTTGGTTGAGGGCTCAGAGGGGTTCCTGAAATCTTTGGAAACACTCCCGTTCCAGGCTACTGTCCATCTGGAGACTGTTCCCAAAAGGTTTCAGAACTCAGTCCCAGCTGGAGATGTATGAAGGAAATTCATTGCTTCCTTCCACTAGGCAATTGGTATTCTGGGATTTTGACTCACCTAAAAGTGGGTTGGTGGTGCAGTGGGGGTGCTGATTACAGCTGGGTGCTCTTGAGTGATAGGAAATGGTACAATTTGCTTCATCCAGCTCCTTGGAATCCAAGTGCGTAGGCTTCTTCCTGGGGCTTGTGTAGAGTCTCAGCCCCGAATGTGGAGTGCGTTTCTCACTAGCAAGAGAAGAGCCAAACAAGAATGACGTGAGAGGGTCAGGAACTTTGCTTCAGCAAAGCCGTACTGCACAGACCCCACAGACAACTTTTTTTTTTTGCAGCTATGAGCAAACCTGGCACTAAAATCAGAAAAAAACATCAGCAAGGCAACTAGTGGAAACTGGCAGATTCAAGTAGAGTAATGGAGCAAAGCTACTGCTCTCATCCTGTCACTCCTGCATAACCGGATGCTTTACAATAAAACTGGATGTAAGCATAATTTTCAATCACGGATCCCAGTTTCTGTTCCTTGGTAAGAGCTAGGTATGACATCTCTGTACACAGGTTACTTAGCTCAAACGCCTGCACCAGACCAAATAACGTCTGTTTAGAAGTATAAGTGGATTACAAATATATACTGATTTTCAGAAATGCTTGAGTTCCCAGTAATTTCAAAGCAAGCTGTTTTGTTCAGTATCTCTGGGGAAAATAAAAAAAACCCCCAACAATCTGATTTCCTGTGCCAAATATTAATTCTTGGAAGACTGACCTCACACATGCTGGCTTACCTCTTCTTTGACCTCTCTGAGACCTGTTTACCTCATCAGGATTATGTAAATAAGAATGATATCTGTCCATGTAATTTGGCTGAATAATAGCATGTAAATACTAGATATGGTTAATTGCTGTCCTCCTCACACATCAGGAATAGGAAAATAATTAATTTTGCAATTTCTAAAGATTTTGTCTTTCAAACTGTCTTAAATTGACGAATAGGTTGTACCGAAAAAACCCCAAACACTTGCAGTTACATACCTTGCTGAAATCATAGCCAAAGCCATAGCCGTACTGACATGAACACTGTCTGCAAATAAACAGGCACTTCAGATTTCTTTGCATAAACAACTAGACACAGATCTGAACAGACAGACAAGTCCGTGCCGGCCACCTTCCCCATCCGGTCCCAGGTGCCTGTGCAACATGGGAATGTGCAAGTTCTACCTGCCAAGGCCCTGTGTGCACCTCCCCTGCCCCAGGGTTTAGCTGCCTGTGCTCCTGGTCTGGGCTGACGATGCTCAGCTGTAATTTGGGTGCAGACTAGGAAGCCAGGGCCTGCCCTGCTTTTGCTTAGGAGTGGTGCTGAAGCCAAGACCCTCATCCTTGCTCCTTGCCCAGGCTGTGCTGAGGGTAGGCACGTCCTTGGTCTCATATCTCCCTGCACCACTGACCTTCTCACCTCAGATGTGTCACTATGGGCTCACCTGACAGCTGGGTGCTTGCCTGCAGCTGGTTACCCTTGCTGTGCCTGCCCTGCTCACCATGCTGGCCTGCTGCGGCCCAGCTGGTGGGGTTACACCCCTGCCTGCCCTGGGGTGCGTCCCCATTGCCAGCTCACCCCCCTGGGGCAGTGCCTGCGCCTGCTGCTCTCTGGCACCCTGGGGTTTAGAGCAGCCCTATTTCCTTCTTACAGGAAAAAGGTTTCCTGATTATTTTTAATGTTGGACAAACAAATCCATTTGACTGCTTTGGGTGAGCAGAAGCCCTTTCATACTTCTATGCCTATGATGATCTAGCTTAAACTTTACTGTGAATTGATCTAAAAATTTCTGTTTAGATTGAAAGTTTCCCCAGAAATTGCTCTTACAAGGCAGCTGCCTACTGATCCTCACAAATGAACTAACTATGTCTGGGAAATACAAAACAGAACTTCCTGTAGTCTAAAACGAAGACTGCCGAGGCCCTTCAAGCACACATACACATCACCAGCTCCTCCCCACACAGAGCTGGGGTGCTGCAGAGGTCTGTAGAGATGTAGTGTGTACAACCCCTGACTCACCAGGACAGCCCAAATCAGTCTGAAACACACCTGCCTTGCCCATTACACCGCTAGGGCCCAGGGTAATAAACACACCACCCTGGCATCTGGGCCATATTGGCCTGCCTTTGGTAAGGCAGATGGAGCAATGCTAATAAACACCACCCAAAATTAATCTTGTGCCATCTAACCCCAGTCAAGTACGCTCAGGAGAGAAAGCCAAGTTGTAACTCACTATTGTAGGCAATGCATTATATACTAACTAAAGAAGAAAAGACAGACAGAAAAGACTCTTCACTGGTTCAATAAGGAGATTCTCATTGTCACTATACTGCACAGAGATAAGATTCAAAACAAATCTAGTACCAACTAACCATTTAGATATAGACATTTTGAAATGTCACTTAGCTTATACTTTTTGAGGGAAGGCATTGGATCCTCTGTTTGTCTTGTGTTTGTACACTAATGAGCACAATGGGACTTTGATCTGTACAGCTGAAGCTCAATAGCTGAAGCATTCAAGAGAGATCAGAAAATTGCCCAGCACAACTGGCAGATAACCTCACTGGTTGTCACAGGACAGACTAAGGAGTGGACAAGACAGAGATGATGATAATTTTGAAAGACAGGTAAGGGTATGATGGTAGGATAGTTTTGTGCTGTGCCCACACCCTACATAATCTGAATAAAAGAGGAAAGCTTTTGAATAGTTGCTCTGTTTTAAAAAACAGACATTAATTACCAAGTTAACCTAAAGGGAGACCTCTGGGTCAGGGAATGACCTCTGTTTTTCCAAATAGCTTAACTTAAAATAAAGCTAGTCTTCCTTTTAGGTAAATACAGTAGTCAAGAATGAAAATTTTACTATATTAATAGTGTAACTCAAAGCAAAAAATATGTTATTTCAGGCTCACGTGTACCTGTAATACACTGAAATAATCCCAGCCATTGCATGATGACTGATTGCTGTGATTTTCCATATTATTAGTTTTACTCTGGTTTCCTAATTTTCTATATTTATACTTTTATAACACATTTTGGTGTTTCTGAAGGCTAAACATTTTGTTTCCAGTGTCTTCTCTGAGTAGTCATAGCTGAATGATGTGACAGATTAAAAATGGATTACGCTGCTTGGGGTATTTCCATTATGTCTTTAGCCTGTGCCCAATAGCACTGTTTTTCTTACTGAAAAATATTTTACTTTCCTCTAAGAAGTCCAGTGACAGAGATGAAAACAAAGATTAAATTATTCAAACACAGATGCTCAAAAGCAAACATACAAGAACCTCAACATAAGGATCCTTAGAAAACTAATGACTTAATTTGCTGGAGAACAAATATTAATGTTATCAGATTAAGGGGACATGCTGAACCTCAGATTTTTTTACTTGTTATTAAAGGAAGCCACTTCATAAAATCCTGTTTCTTAAAATGACCAATTTTCTCTGTGAAAGTGGCAGGCTTTTTACCGCATTTCATCATTTGGGAAGACACTCCAGACCAACAGCTGTGATTGTCAGATTTTCATCAGAAATTTTTTGACTTCCAGCCCAAACATACTTACAGCCAGCGAACACTGTCTGTACAGTCTGCTCCAGGGGTTCCCCTCAACGACATTTCTCGTATAAATAGCACATTGTCCTGGTTTAGTGGGACAGAACTTTAGTCAGGTTTCTGTTGAGGAAAACTGCAGTTTTGTAAGGAATACAACACACTATTTCACGGGAACGAAGTTCATAAAAACTCTGTTATAGGTTTCAGCTAATATTGGTATGCACCTTGCCATAGTGCTCAGGGTCTTCACGGTCTTGAGATGAACAGATGCAGAGGCTGGGGGGAATGGAAACCCTGAGGAGTCAACCCCAAGGTGACCCAGGCTGACCAGTTAATACTGTTCATACCATAAACCACACATTCACTATAAATTGGGGAGTTTGCTGGGGACAGTGCTCTTCCCCTTGTCTTTCTCTCCCTCCTTCTTCCCGCTTCCATGTCTGACATCTCAAGATGGGCTTGTTTATCATCCTAACCCTGAGGCCTTCTTCCCTGCAATATTGGCTGAGTATAACTCTGTGTAT
>NW_010186878.1:3472-12494 GCF_000695765.1 Mesitornis unicolor | reverse complement strand
CAACTCCTCAGATTCTGTGATTCTGTGAACAAATTCTCTGAGAAGCAGGGGAGTGGGATGCAGTCTACTTTTCTTAATCTTCCAAATAGTATTACAGAAAAGACCGAAATACGGCCTGACAGTATGGAAGAGCCCTGTAGATGATCATCCCAAATGCTAACCAGAAGCATGCTCCTCACAGTGCATCCCCCAGGAAGTGCTTTCTAGACAAATGGAACAGAAAAGCAATGTATTAAAGGCATTGGTTTTCTTACAACTGCACTCTCAACTGGGTATCACTCGGTCTCAGAGAAGGAGTAACCCTGATCTTGTTAAGTACCAGCCATGAAAAAAACCCTATTGTTTGTCCATGCTTTTAAATTCACCTCTTGTTGCTACTAAGCTTAGAACAGAAAACAATCAATGGATCGGGTTTCCAAATGGGAAACAAAACCACAGCAAAGATTTAACTTCATTTTCACCTTGTTGGGCATTTTTTCCATTACTTCCCTACCCTCCTCTAAGAAACACAGTATCATGCTGTTTGTATGCTCTTTAATGCATTTGCATTTTGCCAAGATAACTCAAGTATTTATATAGTTCAAGGTTTAAACTTTTATGTCCCCTGTTTTGGACAATATCCTTTACAAAATATAAAGGAGATACATTTTCAGGATTCTTTTTTTTCCTAGCTCAAAAAAAACCCAAAACAGATGGCGTTTCAGTCCCAAATATGCAATTGGCATTTGGCCCAGTGTAAAGACATGCCCAAAGCGCCTGAGGACAGAGCAGCTGTGGGGCCAGGGAACAGGTCACAAACTGCCTAAATCCAGGAGACTTTGCAGGAGTCATTCCCTCGGGCCAGAGCACACCTCTGAGGAAGACAAGTGGCAAGTACACTAAAGTCACCTCCATTCGGTCCCATCATACACAGGTTGAAACCACTTTCTGTCCCTTTAGTGTTGCTTCTTACCCCATCTGAGCCAGAAATTGCCACCCAGCATGGCCTCTTGTTTAAAAGATGTCCCATCATCGGCTTACAAGGAAAGGAGAGAGCTTCCAGAGTAGCAACAAATCTAGTACGGTACTGAGAGAAACTTTTAGTGAATACAGTAAAGTGTTGTCATGAAAGATTGGACAACTCAGCTCGTGATCCAAGCTCTGTGAAAATGTCTACATGAATGTAGAAAAGGACCAGAAAAATTACTAGGGGAGGAAAAGAAAGCAGCTCAAGTAGCCAGCCTGCATCCTCTCCACAACAGAGACAGGAGAAAAACTTACAGTTATGGTACCAAGCACGAGTAAAAAGAGACTGCGGAAGCCAGAGTACAGTTAAGGATGTAAATAAGGCTCCTGTTACCTGGTTGTTCTCCTCCTTCTGTGTTTTACCCACACAGCTTAAATAAAAAAATTGACCCAAGTGCAGTTCATTTACATGATACAAAACTGTCTTTTAGAGAAGTTGCAGTGAGGTTTGCTTCAGGGGACTGAAGTCCCTCTAGAAATTCAAACAGTCAGCATATATCAAAACTAACAGAGTTCCTACAGAATCCAAAGGACTGAGAAAGAAAGAAAGAAGGTTATTTGAAAGCTTTTTTCAGAGAGTGTTATCTAAAACCCAATTTAACCTGAACTTGAAACCTTTAGAGCCCAGTAAATGTGCAAGAGAGACCTATACACCACTTCCTATACACCACACTTAGGTGGCTGCCAACCAGATCTGTTACATGTTTAATAAAGCAGTAAAATAAGTTATTTATGTAGCATGTTTAACTGTAAATATATTTGTACTGTTTTGCTTAAATAGAAGTGCAACCTCATAGATGCAACGATTACTGGACAACTGGAAACATGATGAGAGAAAAAAAGGAAAGTCAGAACTTCTGCTGCGTCACAAAAAACAACCCAACAGTGCCCCTGCACAGTCCTGCTTTGCCTACAAAACCTGTGTGCTTTGAGCCTCTAGCAACAGCACAGTTGGTGAAATTTTGGTGCCTTGGAGGGTCCAGCTACTTCAAGGGAGTCACGTTGAATACTCTTTGGTGGGTCATATGCCATTGCTATTGCTTCCATTCAGGGCTTTACCTCGCATTTGGCGAAGGAGCGCAGCTGCAGCTCCCTCCAATGTCAACGCCTTTTCTTTGCTTGGCTAGAGGTGTCATTGCAGAACAAACACGAGGCACTGCCTTCCTAAGTTCAGAGTCACATGCACTTTTCAGGCTCAACCCGACAGTAAAACTGCCATCATAGAGGTTCATAGCCCTTGGAGTGCAATTTCAGCCCATCACAGCTTTTCCAGGCTAGGAAAGAAATGCAACAAACTGCAAAGGTACATGTCATAACAAGTCACTTAATACAAACATCTAGTAACTTTTGATGATTTCAGGAATATGCAGAGAGATCTCAGTTATCCTTTTACAGATGCACAGAGAAACTAAGGTCATAGGTTAATAGTAGGACTTGCAGGACTTCTGAGCAAGTGAACAAAAAAGCAGGGAACAGGACAATAGATTTGTAAGCTAGTGTCTCTCCACCTGGGTTTATGTCTTTCTATAGACACTGTACTTAATAGTAGTTGCTTCTGAAAAAATAAATTAAACTCTTTTGACAGAAGATGAACACGCTCTTCTTTATGGGTGATTATTCCCAGAGCGGATAAAAATCAAAGGGATAAGAGTACAGAAACACTGATGCTACAGAGAAACACTGATGCTACAGAGTAACACTGCCTGCTTCTGCATTTGAGAACAAAAGTAAAGCAGGTATTTTGGGGTAAAATTGTCTCTCTGTTTCAGTAGAGATATAAACAGACATGTATAAGTATCTTTAATACAAGGAAAACACTGGAAAACTAAGTTACTGACTTTTGCTTGCAATACTTAATCATATTCCCAACGTGAAGACCCTGAATTCCCTCTAAGACCACCACGTGGATGTTTTATTGTTAAACAATTAGGTCAAAGCCACACTGAGGATTTTTGTATCTGGTTCAAACTGGCTTTAATGGAAAATGAGCATCTAAGCCTCGTAAGTGACTTAGAAAATCTCAGCAGGGTTGCACAAAAAGCCAGGGGATTTTTTCATCCTATTTGAATCTAGCCTGGTGGATGCTTTGCAGAGAGCTGAGAACACATAAATAAAGAAAGGCAATCGTGAAGGCAGAAAGGGTCTTTGTCTCCTCCACTCCCTGGTCAAAATGAAGTTCAGGGATAACTGAAACATCTGCTGGGCTAACTTGTGCCTCAAAGCTGACCTCTGTTTACATAAATAAAAAGGGGTTCACAGCTTCTTTAATCAGCATACAGAAAATGCTGCTTGGAATACTTGCAAGATTATATAGATATATTACTATCATTTGAATAGTTATGATAAATCTTCTCTACATAAAATGCAAGCCTGAGCCACACATGGATGTACAAGAGTGTATCTTTGCCTCTTGGCACAGGTTTAAAATAAGGGAGGGATAGGGAGAAAAATAGCAGATACAAAATAACAGCCACCCTGTAACCAGAAATAAAGGTTGTGACTAAATATCAAAAATAAAATAAGTAGATATAGGACAATTCATGCTTTTCAAGAGTAAAAAAATAGATTAACATCATATCTCTATATCCATTAATCCATTAATAAATATTTGAGATTAAGTGGTTAAGAAACACGGTATTAAAAACCTAAACTATTCTGCTAGTTTCACCATCTAATCATACAAGTTTTGAAAGTAACTTCACTTGAAGCCACCTGCTAGTTGAAAAGAGGCCTTTAGAAGCACTGAGGGGCAGGAGCAGTAGCGTCGTCTCAAAACCACTACTCTAGGTATTTATTTACAGCTCAAGATGAAGGAACATATTTTTTCTTCACAGTTTCTGATTTTCTTAAGACTTAAACTGAAAATGGAGAGAAGAGGTTTTCTCTGCTCCCAGGATTACTTCCCTAAATCTTCTTATCTGTATTTATGCTTCCCTCATCTACCAGTTACATGCAGTTATTCACTCATTCATTCACATTGTTTTAAGTGCTTTTAGATTTACAGATGAAAGATGCTACACTGCTGCAGTATCTCCTTATCTTTCTGCCACTGTCTGAATTCAGCTCCTAGTCCTTATTGTCATTTGCCCTACTGCAGAAACCAGTAACCCTATTTCGCCTCAGAAGCCCTCATCACTCAGATTTTTAAAAGCCACACGATAAAGCCTAGAGATTAAAATGACATATCTCCATTAGTTCCAGGTGTAGGGTTCCTGCATCCAGGCTTTAGAAGTAACGGAGATAAGTCCCTTTGTTGTGTACTGGAGGAGGAAGGGGGGAATTAAAAGAAAAAAATAATTAAAACAACCCCCTCATTTATGTCAATGAGTCTTGCATCAAAAAGTCTCTCACTGACCATCCAACATTTAGGGTCATGCTAAGCCTCCACAAAAAACTCCTTTAAAACAGCTGACAAGTACTTGCCTTTCACTCTTTGCTTAAGAGATGGGGGAGGAAAGCTGGATTCACAACCAATTTGAGAAGTCACGGCCAGAAATAGAGCGGCAGGTGAGGAAGAGTTGAGTAGACACTGCCCATATCCTGGGATAATTCACCTGGGCCAAGCCACACTGCTCTCCACCCCAGCTAACCTTCTGACTACATGTTTATCTGGGCTGGACAAGAATATTTGGTTGCCAACCTGTTCTGCTGCAAAGCACAGGGGAAAGGAAAAGAAGTTTTGGTCCAAGACGAAGCACTAAGCTATCCAGGGCTGGATTCCCGCTGTTTTATCCATTATCCATGGGCTCGGGAATATGCATAATCCCTCGAAATTCATTGCATATTTTAATTTCTCACATTAGTATGCCACTGAGCTTAATTATTCTGCTTACAGAGCACATCTCCAGCCCAGTAGCTCAGATACACTTCTACAAAAAGCTGCACTCTCTCTCCAAACTTAAGAATAGGTGAGTTTATTTCCTCTATCACATCAGTCTGCCCACAGTAGTTCTGGTCAACACTAGTATGCCAAAAACTACAGCCTGGTTCATCTCATACTCCCCTTGCATATTTACACTCTTTGCTAAAAATAATGATAATGGATTGAACCATTAATCTTGAAAAGAGAAGTTGGTTTTACCCAGGGCAGGAGAGTAAATTCTCTCATCTTTCTTATAGGCTGTGCTTTTATGCTAGGTATTAACCTCTTCAGTTTTTCTGTTGTCAGAAATATCACAACATATAGCAATCCACCCAACTGAGAAAACAAGACAAGCATTGCCCTTCAGCCCTGTATCCTGGAGTGTCCGTCCACCAGGCACAATCTCGTGGAGGTGGATGGATAAAAAAACAATGTATTTTTCTCATAACTTTTTACTTTCCACCATTTTTTTTCTCTGAAGCATATGCTTGCCACTGAAAACCTCACGTCTCTCTTATTGTTTCAATCAGGAGACATCACCTTAGCTGCACATTCATCAACTTCTCCGTTAGTTTCTCCAGCTCGGATATAACTGTCTTACAGGGAGAGAACTCAATGGCAACCAAAGCCAGAATTAAAACTGTCAACCAAAACTTATGTGATACTGGTTTTAGAGTGCAAAGCACAATCTGGCATCTTTCTTCATGTTCCACCAAATACAAATCTGAACATCAGAAAAAAACAACCAAGCAGAGGGGTACGTCACTGGCTGACTTCTTGCAGGTCAAATAGCTGCTCTCAGGGAATGTCTGTGACAGACAAGAAGCCCCAGTGCTCACAGGCAAATGAAGACTCTCTGTGTCACCATTTATGCCATTTGTAGATCCTGATGAACCCCAAAACACAGTTTGAGTAGTACCCACAAAATCTAGATCGCACATACAGCCTAGAAGCTACGACACATGCAGCTCAATAAAGCCTAGCTGCTGGGTTGGGAGTGCTTTGAGAGACAGGCTCAAGGGCCGAAAGGAGAAAGAAGAAAAGAAATACACTAAGTAAAGCCCAAGAGAACAGAATGACAACTGTTTGCCTGGGAGCTAACAGGCAGGGTTCCCCAAAGCACAGGGGTTTAGATGAAACTTTACTTACATGTACAATGGCAGAAGTTTGACAGCCCTTGCCTCTCCTGAATTTGTTTTTTTAGGGGGATACCTGTGTTGTCTAAGTTATGTAGCCATAGGAAAAGCAGGGCAGGCCTATGAAAATCATCCCCAGCTCACCTTGGCACTGAGTGAGAAGGTAGCTGTGCCACCCAGCAATATAGCCCTTCGTTTCCCAGGGCTGAAGACAACTCTGAAGAGAAAAACCAATTCCTCTGCTGGCTCCCGAGCACCAAAAGCCTCAGAGTCAGTCAGTCCTGCTCAAGGTGTTGGTTCAGAGGATAATAAAGTACTAAGCCGATCACCAGGAAACCCCTCAGCATCAATTCCTGGCACTGGGAAGGGCAGAGCTGAAGCACAACAACTGTGAAAGCAGAGAAGGAAGCTTAGGAGCTATCCTGAGGTCTGATAATACCAAAACCAGACGATCCAGGTTGTGCCATTAATGCTCAGGAGTACCCATGAGCGTCACATGGGCTTTCAGACAAGACAGGTGCTGAGGAGACAGCGTGTGCTCCTAGTGCTTGTCCTAGGCTTTCCTTGCATTACAATTCAGTTATCCAGGGTATTTACTTGTTTCCACAGGAGAAATGGTGATGGATACACACATAAAACACTAACAGAGAAATACACATACAAACCTAAACATGCATGAACTGCTTTGATGAGTACTAAGTGCTGTTTTAACAATTCTGGAGATTAAGTTAAGCGATAATTACATAAGACCTATAGGGAGGTTCAGATAACTGTAGACATCTTCCTGATCCCTTTCTGTCCTTTCCTATTCTGATCTCACCTTTCTTTCGAGTCAGCCATTCCTTACACAGTTTAAGTGGCAGGGGGGATCATCTGCTCGAAGACTAAAGTTTGCAATATAGCAGGGATATAGCAAGCACTAAAACGCCAGCTGTGGTGTGGAACTGCTGCTCAATTTGCAGCTTAACAGTGGAAATAATCAGAGCCTGCCCTCACACAGGGGATATAGTAAGCTTTTGCACTTTGCTGATCTGCCATATCTTCAAAACAATACTCCTGGTTAATGAAGCTCATTTGAGCAACACTGGCTTACAGGATCTTGTAAACCTAGAGCTGGGATTAAGAGACAAGGCAAACTGGAAACTCCAACTGTTACAATCCTGTAGCACAAATGAGAAGCACTTTCACACACAACAAGTCAACATGCTCCATTTCTCTTTAGCACACTGTGCCCACACAGAATGCAACGTGACTTCAGGCAAAAATGTTTTTCCTTTCCAATGACCTTAAATGATAAGAGTTTCCACCAGGACAAAGGATCAAAATCATTAGAACTCCTCATTCATTGCACCCTGTCTTGCAAAAACTTTGCACTCCCTCAAAGAAGTAACAATGTTGAAAGCAAAAATGTCAAGAGGCAGATTCATCTCCTGACTTGAAGGACTTCTCAGAACAAGGAACAGAGTCCACATCAGGAACATCTGCTCCTTGCGGAAGAAGGGTTGCGAGATCTTCCAGGGCAGCTCTGCTAAAGTGCTTTGGTCTTTGCCCTAATACTTGGAATAGCAAGCCGAGCAGGGTGCTTTAAACAAGGCTAACCGGTTAGCATCTGTCCCCTGTGATTGGGACCGGATGTCCCATGAAGACAACAAATCTTTTTCTTAAGGGGAAAAAATGCAAACCATTAATTCAGTGTGATGACCCTATCAAAATGATGGAATGAATAATAGTATTAAAACTTTACACAGTGAGTGTTTTTAATCATGTGGGAGTTAGAGAATAATGTTAAATGTTTCAACTCAAAGACCTGGTTTCCTGTATTGGCACCAATGCTAACGCTGAACATTTGTACGTCAAGCATGTTTACCTCTTCATTTTAAAGAGAAATTAAGAGACAGATATACTTAAACTGAATAACATCCCTTTCCTGTGTGTGTGAACACACAAAAGATGCATTTCCAACAAAAACTCACTGTGCTTTCAGTGCGTCCTTAAGGATTTCTCCATTTGCACAAATTCACTGAAGTCTCAGTGACGCTGCAGTGGCTGACAGGTTTTCAGCTGACAGATACAGCTCCAACAAACATATCTTCAAAGAATGGCGGAAGGCGGCATTAAAAATGAATGCCAACTCTTTTCCTATGTTCCTCAATGCAGCAAATGCACCTCCAAGGTCAGAAGCTTACAGCAGAACATATGAAAAGCACTGGCTATATGAATTACAGCATTCATTTACCTGGACAGTTCTATCTGGCTATACGCTGCAGATAGAGGACAAAATTTGGTTACACTAAATATGTTCACTGTAGATTAAGCTAATGCAGGGTTCTTCCAAACTAAGTTGGCCAAGTATACAAAATTACAGACCTCAGCTGATGAGTAGGAACTCTTACTGTAACTCATTGCAACTCAATCACTTCTATCCATAGTCTCAAACTCTCAGCAACTCAACTATCATATCTAATTTCAAACTCTGGTTAACAGCAGCAGACCCAAATAGAAAGGCATACCCAAACAAGAGTGTGGTTTGGCCATGAAGTGTTAACTCATCAGCTGATCCCTGTTTCTGCAGGTTTTGGTAAGATGGACTTCAGAAATTTCAGTTGCTAATGCAAGCAAATTAAAAACCCCGTCTGGCTCAGCCTCCAGTGAATAAAAAGTTTCTAGCAAAATCTGACAGCTGTTCAGAGCCTACAGGAGTGAAAGAGGACATCAATCTGATTCTCTATGAGCAAACCTTCCCATTGTTCAAATCAGTCCTCAAACTTTATTTTTGCACACCCAAAGAGCAAGGACAGGGAAAACAGTAGCTATGGAAGGAAGAGGATCTTCACCACAGCCCCTGTCCACCAGGGAGGAACACTAGAGCAGCACAGCAGACCAGGATTGCCAGAGTCCACATGACACCTCATAGGTGGGCAGGACTTCTCTTCCATCACATTTAACACATCTCACCAGCATAAGGCACTTCTACATGAAAAAGAAGCAAGATACAGGAAAAGATTTTGCAGTTGGAATA
>NW_010186878.1:0-3441 GCF_000695765.1 Mesitornis unicolor | reverse complement strand
TGACAAGTACAAACTCTCAGCTGATGTTCATACACCTGAAAAACATATCCAAAACTCTTCCCAAAATGGGGAATTTCAGGTCCCATAGGGTGACTCTCCAAGGCTTTGCAAAACCACTTATAACCTTACCAAAGTTCAATATGACTATGAGTGTTTACAAGCACAAGGACTAGGCCAAATTGCAAATGTAAATATTTGCATTCAGTTCCCCAGACTTGCCTCTCTCTGCACTGCCAACTAAATCCCAACTGCAGACCAAAAAAATGAAAAACAGCAGTTGCACACACTTTACAGCACCAAAACAAAACTATCACACATGGCATTCAGCATTGGGAAGATAGAAAAATCATTCATAATCTAAACTGAATTTATGTCAAACAAGACATCAGTGAAGTTTGGACTGCAACTTGACGTGACTCAGCTATCATTGGGTACATTTTGGAAGTCTGATTGCTCCAGATTTTAGTCCTCTGCCCTGCAAGAGACTGTGCTACATGAACCCTATCTAGATTTCTCAAGACCCCATAGAAGACATGGTGGGTCTAGCACACAGTGGTGACTTTGACCTAAACCACATTCTCTTAAGCCATCAAAAGCAAGAACTTCTATTTTCCAAGCAATTCACAGAAGCATGGAATCACAGAGTGGTTTGCGTGGGAAGGGTCATCTAGTCTGACCGTCCTGCAATGAGCAGGGGTATCTCCAACTAGATCAGGTTACTCAGAACCCCATCCAACCTGACCTTGAATGTTTCCAGGGTTGAGGGCTCTACCACACCTCTGGGCAATGTGTCCCAGTGTTTCACCACTCTCACTGTAATTTTTTTTTCTTTATATCTAGCCTGAATGTACCCTTTTCTACTTTAAAACCATTAGCCCTTGTCCTATCACTACAGGCCCTACTGAAAAGTCTGTCCCATCTTTCTCGGAGGAGTTGAGGAAACTCTTCTCTGGATCCATAGTAATTTATTTAACAACCTCTGTCCCATATTCAGAAATTATTTATGATCCCCAGTTGCCTTGAGTTCTCAACATCCACACCTTAAAAGTTTTACCCCAGTTCTTTTAGCTATAGGTAAGGATGGCAGTCAGGGATCCATTCAAGAGAGCTGTGACTTCCCACACGTGCAGATCTTGAGGATACTCAGTATTCTCAGCTGCCAGTTCCTAGCCCTTCTCAGAAAGCGTTAAATGCCTTTCAGTCCTACATCTCCATTTCTGACTCTCACCAGTGAGTGTCTGCAAGCTAAATGTCTCACCAAAACCAGGACTTAATATTTTTTGTATGATAAGAATTTGGGTCTCCTCACTCCCACTACTGTAAACTAGAGAGAAAGTCCATCCTCTCCCTCTTCAGTTAAGTGGGAAGAGCACAAATCTGATTCTGTAGCTTTACTCAGCTGTGGGAAACTTGGTTTTGCTCTCCAGTTAAAAGCAGGCTCTTCAGCACCCTTCACAGTGACCTCTTCACAAGGGGCTAGTATCATTTCTTTAAATGCCCCTACACTAAAAATAGTCCTGCTTCCTAAACATGACTGCTTAGCAGTTCCAGGCATTCTGAGATCCTGCATACCACTGTATTTTTTTAAAACTGGCAACATTTATTTAACCAGCAATTAAAAAAGGAGGCCCAGCCACCCCAGTGATTCTTCCCAGAGGGTCTTAGATGTTTATGAAACACAATGAAAACAAGAAAGTGGATGAAATCATGCTATTCCATCAACTCTTTGGCAAGACTTCCTAACCAAGAATAAATTGGCATGGTACGTTGCAGTCAGCAGATTACACAATGGTTTACAGGGTCACCAATAATAGGGGGTCACACATCCTTAAAGAGCTACAGTATATGTTAAAAGTCACTTGCTTAAAGGGAAATTAGCAATGCTTGGTCCTGAGCTCCCTGGAGCAAGTTCTGGCAGCCACTGCACAAACCCGCTGTTTAGGTAGAAGAGGGCAGAAGGCGCCTCTCCTCCCCAGCACCAGGAAGGGCAATGACTGCACCGAGCAAGCTGACAGGGTGAGTTCAGCTCCCTGGAGGGAGCAGAAGAAAGCCAGGCCAGGCAGGGGTCCCTCCTTTCTTCATACAAGAGAACACATGCTATGTACTTTTAGGAGCAGGACAGTCTCCATGTCCCAGTGAGGCCCAGCACCACCCACCCTCTCACTCCTTCCCAAGAGCCCTGCTCCCCACTCCTCCATACTCAGAGGTAACTGGTTCCACCCCAGAAGCAAGGTGGCAGTTCCCAGTCAATCAAGTTGCTCTTAACAGTGCATAGACTGTAGCTAGCGTTAAAAGGTGCTCTAATACGTTCTTAGGTACCTTGATAACGTAATCATATAAAGTAATCATAATGGCTTAAATGTGTTGTAGTTTTCCTTTAAAGACCTAATCTTAAAGTAAGGGGGAAAATGAATGGTCAATGCCACAAATCTTACTCTCACTCTTCAACCTAGTAACAGATTCCCACTACGCCACCTGTATAACCTGATCATCAAAATGAAAGTTAAATTTTGACATTCCTAATCATATACAATTTTCTCAAATCTCACCTTAAACATAAAATACTTCTACTTTTGCTCTGTTAACTTACCCTTACACTATACGGAATATTTTCCTCTCCTGGCTATATATTGATCATGAATAATCAAAACACTATCAAGTCTCAAACGCGAATCAACCTCACTTCAATTCATCGTACTCTGCATCACCAGAAATCAGACTATAACTAAGTTTCATCCTTTATCTTCCTCAAGTTTTGATTACTCTAGGTGGGTTTTACTGGATTATTCAATATCTGGTGGAAGTTAAAGACTGCCTACTCAGAATAAACATGAAAGAAAACCTATTCCCCAAAGGCAGTGCAACAGTAAAACAAGGGTGTAGCAAACACTACTATTGACATACTGCATGCAATAATGCTATGCATCCGTCTTCATTCAGCTTGACTACTAAAATTCAAAGTACATCTGAGTGATAAAACTGAAGTAAACATAAAAAGGCTCTCTCGTATGTAGCCACTACATTTTGATTACGGTGACCCGCTGCTCCTTAGCAAAGCAAACGCTTGGTACCAAGCCAAGAGCAGTACGTCTGATTTTCCCACCAAGTGAACTGCTGAAGCAGCTCCCTTAGCTCTTCGGCTAAATCTGTCTTGGGATCCTCAAGTCTTCCGCCGGAGCCCAGGTGGCTCCCCTACGCTTTTCAACACGCATGCAAACACTACAGCCGCCTAGACAGACGATGCGGATGGGCACTGGAAGGGAGCAGAAGTGCCACAGCTTCCCGTCTCTCTCCAGATGAGAACCCCGCACTCGGCTGGCTGGCTCCCCAGCCCGGTTGTAGTTAACCCAGTCCCGCCAAGGTGGTCTCCTGGGCTCGGTCCCTCCGCGGTGCCCCTGCTCTCGCCACCCAGGCAAGAAACGTCCCGCGGGGCACGGCGGT
>NW_010186877.1:0-214 GCF_000695765.1 Mesitornis unicolor | reverse complement strand
GGCAGGGGCAGCCCCCAGGCGCCCTCCCCTCACGCCAAGCTCCTGCCGGGGATGGCAGCAGGGTGGGATGGGCCGAGCTGGGGGTGCACACGCCAGGCAGGGGGATGATGGTGACTGGGATGGGGGGGGACATAAGGGCTGCTCATCCCCAGAGCTCTCCAGCCATGGCCAAGAGGTGGGTGGGATGGGTGCTGGGTGCTGCAGGTCTATGGGG
>NW_010186876.1:0-1269 GCF_000695765.1 Mesitornis unicolor | reverse complement strand
TCTCAGATATTATATAGGAGATGGGATATATAGGATATACCTCTGATATTATATAGGAGGTGGGATGTATGGGATGTATCTCAGATATTATACAGGAGATGGGATATATGGGATATTATATATAATATTGGAGGTATATCCCATATATCCCACCTCCTGTATAATATCAGAGGTATATCCCCTATGTCCTATCTCCTGTATTTCATAGAAATATGTATAAATTGTTTCTAAATCATACAGCAGCTACTCCAGTTAAATGCTTACTGAACTGTACAGATGCAGTGCAAGAAACGAAGCTTCGGAGGTGAACGTGCTGATTTAACACGAGTCCCAGTGCCGTGTTTTGGAGTCTGCGTAGGAAATCACAGGTGTGTCCCTCACCAGCAGTTCCCTGTTGAGAGTTCGGCACAGAAAGGGCTGGGCCGCAGCTTCTCTCCGGCCCTGGAGTAAATGGGATGTAAATGCTTCGCGTGGGGACTGCAGCGCCGCAGTCACGTCGGTGCATTTCTGATGCCAGCCATGCTGTGCTGTAGTCTGGGGAGCTTCAGTTGGGGCGCTCTTAAAATAGCGGCGCTGTTTTCCATTTGTGATGGAAGAAAGCTGGATTTCCAGCAACGAGTGGTCGCTCACAAGCGATGTATTCCCTGATTAGTGGTGGCATCGTGCAAGCAAACATCAAAATCCGTTTGGGAATGGTTGGAGAGTCTCCAGCTCCTTGGTTTTGGTTTTATGAGTTTGAAATCCTTGTGTAGTACTTGCGGATACCTCCATCCTTTCCTTTCTGTGTTACCCATCTTGTCCATCCGCTGGGCGTAGATCAGCCAGGGTAAGTGTTAACGTCGGTTTTCTTTTTACGTAATTTGAGGAGAAAATGATGGCGAGTCGTGACAGTTTTTCTGTTTGATGAATAGAAGCGGGTTACGTGACGGCAGATCCACTTACCGTGTTTGTTTCCTGGCTGTAACAGACATAAATAGGCTGAGGCGTGTATGAGAACCACTTTAATGGGCTGCCATTGAATTTTAACACCGATGGCGCACGCGCGTGTCGCCTTAGAGCAGAATTCGAATGCGTTGTGAGTTTTTGTGTGGGCTTTGGGCTTGTCCAGACCTTTTCTTGCCATGATTTTAGGTGTGGGACTTTTTACCTTATTTAGGTAGCAAGGGGTTCACGGGGGGGTACGGCTGCTTCATGTGATGGCCCCTCTAAATTTATTTATTTATGTCTATACATACACACTTATATATACTTATATATATATATATATAT
>NW_010186875.1:110578-113392 GCF_000695765.1 Mesitornis unicolor | reverse complement strand
GGGGGCGGGCAATGTCTTTCATGAAGATGAGGTTGTGATAGGCTTTTGTAAAGCTTTTTTCTTTTCCACCTTTCTTCCGTGAATATAACTGGCACTCAGGAATTAAAAAGTGGATGTCGTTAGCAATACAGCGCTGCGCTTGACAAAGTGTGGTGGGTTTTGTTGTTCTGGATTTTTTTGTTTCTGGTTGAGTTAGTCCTCAGTAATAAAACATGAGGTTTTATTACACACAATGGTTGACACCCGTCCTGAAGCTGTTACGGTGCTTGGTAAGTGCTGCCAAAAAGTCTAAAAATAAAACTTCCCTCGCTTGCCTCCCCTCCCCCTCTGTCAGTGACTGCAGTTTGGGTTTTCTGTGGTCTGTTAGGGAGACAAATAAATGCTCATCTGAAATGTGGGTTATGACTTGTGTTATGATCTGGAAACGTATTAATGCACACGATAGCAATATGAAAGCACCAAAATAGTGTTCTGTATGCACTGCACTTCTTGGAAACTTTCTTTTCTTTCCACTTTCCCTTTTTTCAAGCAAAGAAAACAGACGTTTTCTCAAGGTTAAATATCTTGCCCATTACTTGTGTCTCTCTTGATAGGCATTTATTTATGTTTACACATTAAAGTCAGTGATGCTAATCACTTTACAGCAGTGTACTTAATTATTTAATAAGCTGAAATTTATTAGGTAGTTACCGTACTGGCTTTTTTGTAGGTAAGGGACAACTTTATGATTGAGGAGATTTTTTTTTTTTCTTCTTTTAATGGAATGGAAGTCCCAAACTCACCATTCAAAAGCTGATCCAATTAATATGAGAACCACAGTGTGGTACTTTGCCTGTTTGTGTGTCAAGTCAATATTTGATATATAAAGTGTTGAGAAAGCGCGCGTATAATCCGCCTGCGATAAGTGTGACTATTCTGACCTTTTTCTTCCCAAATCTTACAAGCATTTCTTTGCTTGTGTCTTGCAACAGGGCAGCCCAATGGACCCGATGGTGATGAAGAGACCCCAGTTGTACGGCATGGGCAATAACCCCCACTCTCAGGCGCAGCAGAGCAGCCCCTACCCCGGGCAGACCTATGGCCCTCCCGGCCCCCAGCGCTACCCGGTGGGGATGCAGGGCCGGGCCCCGGCAGCCATGGGAGGAATGCAGTATCCACAGCAACAGGTTGGTGCCGGATTTTTCCCCGTTGCTTTGGTTTCCCTCCTCTTCCCTCCTGACGCTGTGGTAACACAGAAGGCGCAAGAAGGAAAAATCCAGAAATGGGTATTTCTCATGCAGAAGGAGGGTGAAGGGCTGTTGGAGGAGTAAATGTATTATGTTGGCAGCGTGAATGTTTTTTGAAAGCCCATACAGTCAGGGAAAAGTTTATTTTGTTGCTGGTATCTTTTTGGAGAGAGAAATATGTTGAATGCCATCAGGTTTTTTGTGGTTTTTTTTTCAGTTGACATGATTTAGCTTTGTATATTTTTGGTTGCTGGGTTGTGTTTTTTTTTTTTTTTCTGACTTGGATACATTTAAATATAAGATGACAGCCTAGAGCTGGCATCAGTGCAGTAAGACTGGTGTTGTCCAGTGCATACAGAAGTGTTATGTATTTGTATCAACTGTGTGTTGTGGTGGTGGTTTGTTTTTTTCTTCTCTCTCTTCCTTTTGATAGGAGCCTATGGCTTTTCCTATTTTTTTTGCCCTTTACCAACCCTTAAGAGTCAGGATTTATTTTTTTTTTCCTAATATCAGAGGACATCAAAATACAAGAATCTCCTTTTATCTACTTGGATTTCACTACTGATTGCGACCTCTTTAGCCTTTTTCCTACCCTATTAGAGAAGATCAATTCCAGTGTTCACACCATATACTCAGGAAGAAGCAGTAGTTTTCTAGAGGGAGGATAAACCAAGGTTATCCAGAAGTTAATTTTTGCTAATTTTTAAAAAAATTAGGATTAGGATTGTGAGTGTATGCAATGGGAGCTCTATACTTTGTTGTGAGCACAATAAACTATTAAAAATCTTAATAATTAATAGGAAAGAAATCTGTTTTGTGCAACTGACTATTTGCAGATCAGCCTCTTTTTATGTCACTTATTGCTAAATATAGAGAAGAAAGTAACATTTTGGGCTCTCAGCCTGGTTAATTCTAGTTTATCGCCCATCCAAAGGACAAGGGTGTTCATCAGGTGGTTAATTTAATACGTTTCAAATATACTGATTGGATGAATATTACCTTTATCAACAGCTTTCTTTTTATTCTTTCCTGTTATTGAATAGATACTTACTTGCAAGGAAGAGATAGTTCAGTTTAGAACCATCAAACAATATGTTTGGTCTCTGGCTTCAGACAGCAAAGTGTTTCATCAGCTGTAAAAGGAGGAGAAACTGGGAGAAGGAGGCTTTATTTTTCTGTGTGTGTCTGTAGCCAAAGTGAAGTTATTAGAACATCTTTTTAATTTTAAAATGAGTTATTGTGCGTTATGTGGAGATGAGTGTTGAATTTTCACTTCATTTGCTAATTGCTCGGTAATTGTAAATTACCCGTCAGCAGGCAGTGACCTGGCACAGCGATTGGCTGCTGGCCCTATCCGTCTTCGCGCAGCATTAATATAATTGGCTGAGCAGCAGCACAGTTCAGAGCACTAATGCTCTTTGGGGAAAAAGTGAGAGGATAATTATGACATTGAGTTTTTATTGAACGGACATCACCACCTAGGCATGGTTTTGTTTTGGACAGCCTCCAAAGCTTCGTGTGTTTGGTTTGTGAACCTCTAATGATCTGAATCCAGTTCTTTTCATATTGCTCGTATATTACCACCTTT
>NW_010186875.1:80922-110547 GCF_000695765.1 Mesitornis unicolor | reverse complement strand
AGGATTATAATTCAGGAATGCAGGTTTGTAAATTGAATTGCCAACTTACCAGCTGAGTGGTAAGTTGTCTTTGGCACAGGATGCCACAGTTTGATTCCTGGCTGGATTTTTACTCCTGTGACATGAATATTAAATAAGGAGAGCCCAGCTACGCTTGTTGAAATTGGCTGTGTTGCAGGTACTTACTTCTAGATATAATGTATGTAAAATAAATAATATTGCCAGAAGTTTCAGAAGATGAATCTCAGCACTTTCTGGAAATTGGAGTCCTTTACAGTGTCACATTGAATTTATCAGAAGCACAAGGCACTTCCGAAAACTTGATCGGCTAAAAAATACTGGGCCTTAAATGCTTACAGTGCTCAGATTTAAGTAGTGTGCAGAGAGAGCATTGGGTGGATGGATTGTGACGGTGGCAGTGCCACACAGTAGGAAGGGTGGGAAACATGGATGGGAAAGGTTGTTCTTATTTTAAGTTATAGCCTGCTGTTGCCCAAAGATAGCTGAGGGTGTCAGTTCTGCTTCCTTGGATGAAACGAGCAGGCTTTTTGATAGGCTGTGAAGATTTTTGAGTTTTGAAGAAGACCTTAAAACGTGAAGTCTGGCTCTTTGTCAGCAAGTATTGTGGCTGGAGGTTAGAACTATGGAACTTGACAGATTTTTAACTTGCAGGCTCTGCTGCAGGATGCTGCAAATGGAGAAATAAAGATGAAAAACAACACCCTAAAGATCCGGCTAAAGCTAATGGAGATGGTAGAAATGAAGATAATTGCCTGGGTGTAGGTGGCTGGTTTGTGTCACGTTGCAGCAGAGAACTGTGTGTCCCAGCCTGCAGCACAGAGGTGGAGGAGAGAGCTCGCGGGAAGGGAGGCCTCTGTCATAGGCAGTGGAAGATTAAAGGGGGTAAAAAATGGTGAAATATTATCAGGTGCAGTCATTCTACGTTTCTGCAGCAGGGGTGTCGAGCATAACCTGCCGACCTGTTGAAAAAGTGGTATCTACCTAATGCTGCTGTGCACGTTGTCTTACAACCAACGTTTGTTCTAGGTGTGCTTGACAGCAAACAGGAAGGTGCAAGTAAAACCTCAAATTTTCCTAAAGAAAAGACTGTGTTTTCCTGTGTGGAAAATGCAGGATTTTTGTGACGTTTAGGGAAAGTATGAGGTGTGCTCTGTGACGTGGCTGCAAAGGCTGCTGTGTAGAGAGAAACCCAATCTCCTGAGAGTTTGGGACTCGCCTTTTCTGAGCTATCAATGATGACCCCCAGAACAAAGCACTAAGCCTTTTGTAAGGGGCAGAATTTGAAATGCAGACAGTCTTTTTGCATTAGTCCCTGAAATAACTAAAGAGAAAAGATTTGAGATGTGTGCATGGACATGTAGGAAATAGAGGTAAAACTGTGGTGAAGCCAATGGTAACTTGAGGTTTTCTTTCTTCTCCAATGCTTGTTAAGAGGGAATCAGTTTTATGATGTGAAGGTGGTGATAGCTTGTTGTGACAAAATGCTAAGCAATTTGAAGAATGCTGCAACACTTTGTCGAATTTTAAAGGCACGGCCAGTTAACTCAGTGGGAGTCAAATAAATACATAAAGCATTTGGACTGATTTGGGTAAAATTGTCTAATGGGTTAGGAGATTAAAAATAAAATTATTCCGCACCTGTCTAAAAGGGAAAGTGTAAGAAAGGGAGGTGTTTCTAAAAGATCCATACAGTTAATTTGTAGGATTGCAGACTTGACAGTTTATGTCTGTCTTGTCAGTAGGCATAAATATGTATGGTGAATGAATGAATTGCAACGAGATTCTTATGTGGTTGGGAAACGTACGGGTTTTCTTATCTTTTCCATCCTCTTCCGGTGGGAGGAGAGGGGAAGGAGGTGAGGGAAAGCTGGGAGCAAGTTGACCTGTGCCTTTGCTGTCAGTTTTCAACAGGATTGCAATGCAAGTTGCAACAAGGCCAGTGTTTGCATCCCAAGGTTTTAAAATGCTGCTCTTGCATGGAAATCTTACTGCTGCTATCTCATCATGCCATGTACTCTCTCTCTCTCTCCTGGTTTGCATGGTATAGATGTAGTTTTGGGATTACTGGCGCTCCTCGCCCAGGACTTGAGGGAGATGGCAGCATGTATGTGAAAACAAAAAGCAGCAAAACATACTTTCATGTTCAACTTTCAGTTTCTAATCTCTCAGATATTTCTTGGGATTACAAAGAGGTGATGTCAAAATGGAAAAGCTTCATACACAGGGGTACTTGGCACCTGCAAACTTGGGCTTGGTTTTGCACTACGTTTCACTGTAGTGTGAGTAATACAATCTGATTATAAAGGCAATAATTTCCTTTTCATTTAACTTTTTTCTCCCCACACGCGTTTTGGACCTCAAGTAATTGATGATGCCCTCACCAGTTTCTGGCTTTGGTTTGATTACCCCATCAAAGTATTTCTGTGCTTTAGAGCTGTGTGCTGTAGGAAAGCCTTCTGCCACTAGAAATACTTCAGAGTAACTATTAAAGTAAGGGGTTTTCCTGCCATTTTTGATGGCGTTGCTTTTTCATGTTAATAGCATGTAATACTTTATTTTGTGTTAAATTTCATTAAGCTTGAAAACTAGCCCCTCAAAATACCCATGTATAGGTTTTGGAAGCTTTCAGCAAAGTCTCAGAGCTTGGATTTATGAATGTGTTTGAAAGAATTGAATGGTGTGATGTCCCTATTTAATCAGATGATCACTGCCTAATTGATTTTTTTAGGATGCATTAAAATTCCTTGTGTACTTGATGGACTGGAACAACAACTTATTGTGAAAATAGGATCGTGTTGCTATAATGTGTAGTAAATTCTTTGTGCAAGGTAGTTGTGTGGATGTGTACAATAGCCATTCCTAATAGCTGTTTGAAATGGAGTATTTCAGTACTTTTTCATTTCAGCAGCAGTTGTCTTAAAGCCTTGAGCCTTCTTGCACTAAGTCACTTGCAAGGCTTGAGCTTTGGTCTGTTTTCTCCCTTTTTTGCTATAGAAATACTATGAGATGAAAGGGTGTTAATCACTTGTCCCTTTAACTTTTTAAAAAATTTATATATCTTCTTGATTTGCACAATTAAAATTTGCAAAAATAAACATTGTCAGTGTCCTTATAGTTGTAGGAGTGGAACTGTAAATATTCAGAGAAACCTTTTTTTACTGTACAGATTATTTTGAGGATTAAAGAGAATATGCTGCTTGCTTTTTTTTAAGACTTATGTGGCAGGTTTCAACTTGGAGTAATTTTTTTTTTTTTTAAGGGGCAGAGAAGTTTTAAAACCTCTGGGAATGTGCAGCAAGGATTTATTGTAATGGAAACTGCAAGTCAACCAGAACTATGGCAGCAGCAGTGCGATTACCTCATTTAGGAAAGGGTTTACAGCGCTCGTATTGGGTAATGTCCCAGGTTGGAAATGTCGAATTTACGCCAAGGAAATCAATTGGCTGTGGGCTTGGCAGGTAGAGTTTTAAAGCTAGCAAACACTCATGTGTTTACTACTGGGTGCTTGGTTGTCTGTCTGTTACTTTCTGAAATAAGTTTAACTCTAGAAGATTGAAGTTATGGCAAGAAGGTGAGACTTTTGTGATGTCTTGCTCTGAACCGTTAACTTAAACCGTAGAGCATGCCTACAGTGAACACCAGTGTTAGTATTCACTATCCAGTGTATCCACAGTGACACATTTGTTGCCCTCTGTGTGTAATTGCCCTCCCCAGCTACAGAGTATTGAACAGACTGCAGTTTCTTTTGCTCCTGAGCAGCTTTTTAGCACAGTTGATGTTAGCATTGGTTAAGGGAGCAGACACTGAAGATAAGCAGGGTTTTCATGTCTTAGCCTATTTATTTTGCAAGAACAGAGAATGAATCAATATGACTGAATCTCAGAAACAACCAGCAGAGGACAAAACACTGAGATGTGTTGCATTTTCGTAAAGATTGATAGACACATTTCATAGACACACACAAGGAGGGAGCGAAGCTTTGATCAGCCTGGGCTTCAGAAGTATGTTTTCCCAGATTTTTGTTTGATTTGCCTTGGGTTTGGTGTTGTGTTGGGGTTTTTTGTGGTTGTTTTATTTTGGGTTTTTGTTTATTTTATTCTGCTTTTTTTTTCTTGGGCATTTAGTTGGAGCTCTCATGAGATCATCATGGACTACCTTAGTAATTCCTGGAAAGCAGAAAGGTTGAGCGTCTTAAAGACTAATCTTTTCTCAACTTCCTCTTCTATGAAAAGCATGTAAATACTTTGAATGAAAATAATTCCTCAGTAAAATTTTATTTGAATCATGTATCTGTCATCCTATTGAACTGCTATAAACTTCCGAAAAAGACCCCAAACAGTAAATAATGTAGAAGAAATACTTCCTAGAGAGTGTAAAGCTTGAATACTTCCTTTTATGAATCAGAAAAAAAGGATGAGAAGTCACAGCTATTTGTCTTCCTTGTAAGGTCATTTTAAAGAATGGATCTTTCGCTGCTCAAGTGTTAGTAATTGCAAAGAAAAGTTGCTGCCCTTTGTCATGTAAAGAAGCGGGATTTTTAAATTTCAGATTTAGGAAAATGCTAAAATACTGTGCTTGTGCAGACTGTAGGAAAATGTTTAGCATGGTTCTTTCTTTTGGGTATACTAAGCCTCTTTGAGTAAATTGAAAAAAAGGCTGCTACTTTAGTTCATGGCAGGATAAGGCTTTATGTGGTATTGTCTCCCTTAGAATTATCCCTTCTATTGAGTGTAATTCGCTCTATAGAGGGAGGTGAGCACAGATTACAGATAATCACAGAATGAAATTTGACATAAGTTTGAGGTCTTTATGGTCGCTTAGCTCTTCGTCTGAATGCTGGTCAGCTGAGATTGTTTACCCAAGAAAATCCCTAAAGTAGCGGAATTGCATTATTATGGTAAATAGAAACATTGCAGTGGCTGCTGTCATTTCGTTGAAACTGCGCGGAAAAAATGTCGGTTGAAAAGGAAAAAGAACCGATCTTTCAGCTGGTGAGAGAGAGCTGGGAAATGAGAAGGGGTCGACAGTTTTATCTGTTCAGTGACTGTGTGCTGCTGTTCAGTAAATGCTAATTTTTACATCCGTCCTGGAGCAAACGGTGATCTGTGTTTGTATAGGAAGTGCGCAAGAGTCATCCACGTACTATGCCGAATAAATTACATGTTTGTTACCCCTAAGTTACTGTCCTTCAGTTGGAATATGTAATAGCTGTAAGTGCATTTGTTACTCTGCTTGGAAGCAGAGGCATGAGAGAGGAAAACACACAGACCCCGTGTGCTGGTGTTCCCAAAAAGGCTGCTGTTAAGGAAGCGGCAGTGATTTTGGTGTTTAGAACTTGGTTTGGCCGCCAGTCCACGCTGGAGTTGGGTAGGAAATAGATTTTGGTCATCAGAAGTGGCGAACAGAGAACCATTTGCTGCTTCGCTAGGAAGATACAAAATCATTTACTTATGAGCAGCTCACTTTACATGGCAGCAGGAGACACGAGTTTATTTACGTTTGAAGTAAAGTAAGCGTCTTGCCTTGAGAAAAGGCTGCTGCATTATTCTGTTCAACAGCTGCCATACAATGGCTGTGCCAGGAGGGTTTTAAAGTGGAGGTAAGGAATAATTAACAGTTACTCCTGATATTATAGTCATAGTAGTTTTCTGTTTCTAATATTCATCAAAGGATAATTGGCACTCCAAACTGCTGAAGTGACATCCAGAGCCACCACACATCAAGATTTTTGTAGCCATATTTTCTGTTATGTCCCCAGGGGGCAACTCGGCATTTTTTTTTTACGTCTTGGTATAAGTTTCTCAGAAGATACTATCGATTGTCCATAAATATGAACTTGCTCAAAAGGAAGCAAGGGAGGCAATAGGGGTTGCTTTTTTTAAAACTAGGGAGAGTATTTCCCACAGCCGAAAATAGAGCTGAAGATAAGAAGGTAAAACCTGCCCGAAATCAGTGGGAAATGTGCTGTGACTCCAGTGGAGCTACGGTTTCACTTGGGGGCCACATTGTTGGGGTTGGGTGACTTGGCTTTAGCTGACAGCAGGGAGGCAGAATCAGCCCTAAGGCAATCAGAGAGGATTTCGGTGACCCTGGGACAGACTCGGGTAGCTTTCGTCCTGGGACAATTAACCTTTCAGGAAATAGCTGATGTTTCAGTAGCTCAAGGTTAGATTCCTATTGCTACCATCAGCTTTTTTTAAAAAAATCTAAGATTTATGTTAGATTTAGTTTTAGCAAAACTAAAAGGTAAAAATTAGCTTTAAAGTATCATAGGAAGTACTGAAAAAAAAATCATACATTTTCTGCACCTTTTTATTGTAGTCAGTCTTAAATGACATGGGTCCCATGCAGTACAATCAAAGCGTGCTCAGCAACCTGCCTCATTTTTGTGTGTTTTATCACCTAAAACATTAAGACTTTTGTGGGAGTAGACAAGTTATAAAATCTTTAAAAAAAAATAAATCTAATTTTTGTAGGCTTTTATTCTTCTGCTACCTTGCCTGACCCCATTTTTGGGTGCTTCTCTGGTACTTGTGCTTCTTATTCATTGCTTTGCCTAAAATAGAACAAATGTGTTAAATGCTTGCATCCTTGCTGGTAAGTATTGGATCTCTGAATCTTATAATTTCTTATGGAGGTGGGGAAGAGGAGCAAGGAGAAAATCAGTGTCGTATTCTTTTGTGCACTCCATCCTTTTCCTCCTCTTCTGAGCATTATTTCTTAGTAATGCTTTTTGCATTTGTGTGTTAAGAACAAGGCACATAGCAGGTAACAACCAATTTAGTGACTGGACAATATTAGAAGGCAGATTTGAATCTTATATTCAAAGACACCTTTTGAAAAGTGAATGAATTTGGCTTTGGTATATATTTCAGAGGGACAAATTACACTTGCTATTAGTTTTTTTTCACGGAACAGTGAGAGAGCTTTCTGCATATTTCTTGGCAAACCGCAATATAACTTGTCTTTTGAGAGAAGAGTCCAATCAAAATGAACGAGGTTTATGCAGTCACTTAGGGAAGATACTGTTTTAATTGCAGAAGTGACATTACTTATCTGGAGTCTATGTACACGCGTGGTTTTTGCAAGCCATGCTGGCAAATGTGCGTTTTCCAGGACAGGTTAGCAAAACCACCCTGTTCTTCTCACAAGACTGTCTTTCAGCTGCTTTGCGCTGTGCAAGTGGCAGTCAGTAAAAACTGATTTGTAAGTGCCCGTGCCAGGAGCAGATTGAGGCTGTGCACGGAGGAAACGGGCAGGGCCGCTTGGCAAGGATCTTTCTGCTTTGAGCTCCTCCTCCCTCTTCTGGGTGACTCCACCGGCCTCTGCTGTCCCGCCTGACTTGCCCAGCACTGACATTTGGTGTGGTACAATCTTCCACTGGACTGGAGAGTATTTAAAAGGATGGGTGCAGATTGGCTGGTTTTCTGTTTTCCTGGATTTAGTTTTATTGCTGGTCAGCAAAACTAAAAAAAGAAAACGAGGAACCAAGATATCCCCCTGCAGATCTGGGAATTATGTACTTTATAAACTCATGGCCCTTTTACATTTGGAAAGTTGTCCTAGAGAGGAAACTTGTTATTCCTAAAATGAGCCTTAAGTTCTGCAGAAAATGGTACTTTAGACCTTGAGTTCACTAAGGAAAAAAATGGTACCTGATGCTGGAGAGAAGGCAGGTGGGTTTTCAGTCCTCTGAGGTGATGCAGTGGGAAATCCCATGTATCCTTCTCAAATTGAAGATTAGTTTTATGACCTGAGTAAATTTGCAGTCTTGCAGCAAAGAGTAGATTCAGTAAATGCCAAGACTGTGTGGGTACTTGGCCTTTCTTTTTTGATTTTATACATTACAAGAAGAATAATGTTTTCTAATATTGCTTTAGGCCTGTAACACAAGGGTTATAAGAGGAGCATAACCACAAAAAGCAATTTAAGAATATCCAGGAAAGGATCAGATATACCTGATATACCTAGGCTTTTCTTTCTTCTTTCTCTGTCATGTCTTGTCATCCCATTTTTGCCTTTCACATATCTGACTACCTAAAAATATGTTTCTCTTCTTGGCATCCATTGAGATCTTATAGAGCAGAATGAAAACCTGACTGAATATCAGAACCCTGCGTACATGTGAGTGGCTGTGTTTTTACTGGAGTTGCTTTAGGCTCGCTTGCGGGAACTCCAAAACTTCTCCTTTCTGTAAAGCTGGTTTTAAGGAAAATAAATAGTTTTAGCCTGGAGGATAAAATCAGTTATTGTTATGAAACCTGGTTGTAAGGCTGTTGTTTATAAGCGTGTGGAAAGATGCACGCTACATGTAGGGTTCTGCTTAGTGGAGGAAACATGTTTTTACTTGAAAAGTGTTTTTTCTACATGGACCTGATCTTACGTATTCCACTTCCAGCTGTAGGCAGGAATGACTGTGTCCCAAATCCTTCTGCGTAGTACGTTTAATTGTCCTCAAGATTTTTACAAATACTTGCTGAGAGAAGGGACAACACACTTTGGCACTAGTTAATCCTGTAGTAATAAAATGCTGCAAATGGTAGGGGTTTGGTTGGGGCTTTTTTTAGCATTGTGGTTTTGTTGGGTGCTTTTTACTGTCTCAGAGATATAAAATCTCACGAGGTTGTTTGGCATTTTCAGTAGCAGCTCTGAAAAAGGGAGGTGCAAAGTCTAAAAGTTTGGCAAAAGGCATGGAAAGGAGCAGGGGGACCAGCAGAGGAGCAGCACCCTCGGTGCCAGCGCTGATTGTAGGAGGAATCATCATCCAGTTTCTGTGTGTCAATAAAAATGTAGGAGAGCACCTTTCTTGACACAGGGGTTGCTGAAACATCAGCGCTGTCTTTTTCTGTGATACTCCCGTGGATGTTTTTGCACAAAGTGGTATCTGTCAGAGCTTGAAATATTCTCGCACAGCTCCCTTTGAACAGGTAGCACAGGACAAGTCCTCGCACATTGCTGCTTGACATGGGGCTGCCCACGGCGGGAAAGGAATGCTGTGCTTGCACACAGCCGAGCTGGTGTGCTAAGGACTGTGCCAGTCATTTTGCCGATTACATACTGGGCTGTAAATAAATGCTGAACTCCCATTTTGAATCATGGCTCTTTTCTTTTTTTCCTCTTCTTTTTCTTTTTTTCTCCCCTGTTGAAGTAAGACAATAGCAGTGGGAAATGCTGAGGATGCTGTAACAGGTTGTGATTAGCCTGGAGATATTTTTACAGTGACTCTAACATAAATCTGCACATTTTTGTTGCTACGCCGTCTTTGTTTTTGGAATGCAATGTTTGCTCTTGCTGTGTTGCTTTCAGTAACACTCTTCATCTAGTAGCACACATGGTGTGGAATATGTCAGATTACAATTGAGAACAAGTATTGTGAATGGCTCACCTAAAGGATGCAATAAGAACTCTGACACTTAATATTTTCCTTAAGAAGATGGCTTTTATTTGTTGTTTCCATACACTTGGCGAGAGATTGTAGCTGATTTGAACACTGGCTGAAAAAAGTGTAGTCTTGATTTTGCGCACTTGCCCGAGTTCTCTCTCTGTGCTGTTATTGCCTTGTTTTGGAAATGGAGATATTCAAACACCAGAATGTGATATGCTGTGAAAATCCCAACTGTGCTGAAAAAGGCAGAATGAATTGGGCAATAGGGCCCCTTGGAAAGATGTGAATTCACTCTCGTCCCATAATTTTTCCTGCGGTTGAAGTCAGTGTAGGTGCTTATTGGAGCAAGCAACATACAACAGTATATTCATGTGCAGTTGCCTTGAGGGATTTTTCTCGTCTTTCTTTTTCCTTAACATTCCCTGTCTTGGGGCAACTTTCTCTGTTCAGCTGCAGGTGAAATGAGCCTTGCAAATATACTTGTCAGCTTAGGCAGAGGTGTACATGTTTGTCCTTATTGCTACATTAGTATTGTTGATTACACTGTATTTGATCATGGAAAAATAAGTGTATAATGGAAACCTGAAACGCTGACTGCTGCACCTTTGTGTCTTTGCCTGGACTTCACTTCTTGTCATACCTTTGGACACCCTACAGTACCTCCAATTTAGAATATGGTACTTTCTGAAACCATACTGCATATTGAAGCAGTGGCTTCTTTTTTTTTTAATAGAACAAAATGACAGAGTATCTCAGAAATGTCAAGACAGCAGAAATAAGTGGACTAAACCCATGCTATGGGATTTGGAGAGCTATGGTTCTTTGAACCTGTGGTGTTTGAATTGCTCCACTGACCAGAAAATACACCTAGACAGTCTTGTTCTGGCCTAAAGAAAGAAGAGTATGGCTCGTGCTCTTGAGGCTGCTCAGGCTCTCAGAAGGTGATGACCAAGAGACATTCTCAAGTCTCAGAAGAAAACCCACCTTTCCCATTGAGTGCAAGAAACCTAGCACCCCCCTCTTCTCTTTCCCCTGCCCTCAGCCACATTTGGCTGCCCTGTCAGTCAGCTTTGGTGGAAGAATTCCCGTCAGTAAGGTAGGGTTTTGATGCTAGTTGCCAGGAGGCTTTTAGAAGCCTCTTTATCCAGTTGTGTGCTCAAAAAGCCTTCCTTCCTGTTAAGCAGGACAGAAACAAAAATCCTGGAAGTGCTGCGCTGGCAGAGTGAGTAATTCAGTGTAGAAAGCTGTTGGGGTTCTGAAGAAGCTGGTTATCATCTGCAAAGGGAAGGGAGCACGTTCTTAGGCTGGGCTCCCTCCAGTAGGGATTTACTGGGGGGCACTTTGGCTTGGGTTGGTGGAAGAGCTCCAAGCTGGGGTAACGGGGCAGGAGGGTAAGAGTACTCCTGTAAGCACATGTAAGCACACCTTGAAAATTATGGTTTTGTGAACAAAAGTGATCGAGGTACCCAGACATGACGGGGGGGGGGGCGAACCCAGCCCTGTTTAGTTGCCTATACTGTAATGCTGGCAGCCAGGGTAATAAACAAGAGGAGCTGAAATTTCTCATTTACTATTATAAATTTCATCTGCTTGGTATTACTTGAAATCTAGTGGGAAGGTTCACAGGACTGGAATGTTGAAATAAACGGTTATAACCTATTTAGAGAGAATTGAATGAGTAGAAGGGGAGGGAAAGTGGTACTCTATATCAAGAGCAATATTATGTATTTCTGAATGACTGAGTACTCAAAAGCAAATGATATTAAGTGCTTCTGAGTTACTGTCCTGGCAGAGAAGGCAGAAGATAGGGTACTAGCTAGTACCTGCTAGACACTGCTGAAATGACGGAGAAACGGGATTAGCAGTCCTCTAAGGACGTTACTTGCACTGGGGAGGGCTGAACACCTTCTGCTGATGGTATCAAAACCCGTATGAATTTCTCTTAAAAACTGTGTGTGCTTTGTATCTGACACTGAGGAATTCAAAGGCAAGTGAAGAAGAACTGGTCACAGAAATAAATTAGTGGTTTTTAGTTGTAAGGACCATAGCTTGATTTAAACTGTGTTGTATGCAGAAAGAATTGTGCTCCAGTAAGCAACAACATAAAATCTTATGACCATGGATGTGTACAGATTGGTATATTGTGTATAAATATGTATTTATGTGTCTGATACTTTCAGAGGGACGGCAGCACAAAGATGGGAATGGCCATAAGCTTAATGGGTTGGGAGGTTTTGATTTTTTTATATAGATGGTGCTTGGAAATTGCTTAAAGGTTTTTGTTTTTTTTTTACTAAATGAATAATTGAGGAGAAACTTAATTCTCTCCTGCTGTTTCTCTCTTCAACATCTGTCAGAATTTTAGAATTAGAAGCTTCACTTCTTGAAGCTATTTCTTGTTTTGTTTTAATAAGGTTATTTTGAATGTGGATCAAGTTTATTTTTAAGTGGTTTCTTGAATGAAGACCCGGTTTAAAAGGAATCAGATTCCTTCAACTATAAATGAATGCTAATTATGAATTTAAAAAAGGATGTTGTAAGAAAGAAATGTTCTGTTTACCATTTTCCTAATGTAATAAGCATGTTAAATTTAAGAACTGAATAAATATTTGTTTAAGTACATAATTGCTTAAATAAGTGTGTGTGGACATTTAAATATGTTTTTCTGGTTAGCAAAAAGACTTCCCAGGCGTAGAGTTCGTAAGAAGACAAAAGAGAATTTGTTACCAATCACTGAGACTAAACTTTCTTTTTTAAAGAATAACAAAAAATAATTGATGCAACACAAGATTAAAATATATTGCTCGTACCACATTCTCCTGCTTGCCAATTTAGATGAAGGTAAGAGCAGACTGACGCGCAATACTGTGATTTGAATAAATCCACTGTGATCGAGAAACTGATATTCAGGTCTGACTTAGGGGATGCCTCTTTCTTCTGGAGAAGCAGCAACAGAGGAAGCTTTGAAGGTCATGGCAGATAAGCAGTTGTGTGCAAGTTCCTTGTGCAATCCTGCCATTTTAAAGCATTAATATGAGTGAAAAAGAAAGTGATACTGGAAAACTGAATCTGGTTTTCAGTCCTGCAAGACGGTCAGTGGAGATGGAGCTCAGATCAAGAATTAGGGTGGCTGCAGGGAGCTGGAGAGCGTGGTCAGACGTAAGAATGCCCGGTAAAACCAGGACAGCTTTTTAGGTTAAAGGGAGGTGATTCAGGTCTCTTGGCCTGAATCTGTATATAGCTGAATATGTGGAACAAAAATGTTAGAGACAAAAATTTTTCAGTCTAGCTTGCAGGTGTATAGCACGGGCTGTACTTTCAGACAAGGAGAGCACATTCCTGGAGAACTGTGGCCACATACAGATGCCACGTAAGGCTTGCTGTCTGCCTCAAGTGTTGCAGAAGGTCTTCAGACAATCAAAATAACCCCAAAAGATCTGAAAATTAAGCTGGTCTTTAATGTATTGAGTGACGTGAATGTGAAATCACTTTCCTTCTGCATTATTGCAATGAGGGTATTTGTTTCTCTAGCGAATCTCATGTTCCAACAGTGTGGTCAGTTTATTAAACCTGTAGCACATTGTTATGCCTTCAGAAACCAGGAAGTTTAATTACTAAAAATCATGTGGTGTGGTTCTCAATTTTGCAAAAGTGAGTGCATTTTGTGGAGATGGGTTTTCTGCACCCGAGATGTTTGCCATCAGGCAAGTAATTTAAAATGCATGTAGAAGGTATGAAAGCACCTGCTGGAGATAGAAGACATTCTTTTTTCTTCTAAAACACCCCAGGTAAACTGTAAGAGTTCAGAAGACGCAGAAATGCTGCTTTGTGTCTCACGTGGAATGATGAGCAGAGTAATCTTAGGGTGCTTTAAGTTGGAAAGGACCTTTAAGACCATGGAGTCCAACTGTTAACCTAACACTGCCAGGTCCACCCCTAAACACCTCCAGGGATGGTGGCTCAACCACTTCCTAGGTAGCCTGTCCCAGTGCTTGACAACCCTTTTGGTGAAGAAATTCCTCCAAATATCCAGCCTAAACCTCCGCTGGCACAACTTGAGGCCATTTCCCCTTGTCCTATCGCTAGCTACCAGGGAGAAGAGACCGACCCCTGACTTGCTACAACCTCCTTTCAGGTAGCTGTAGAGAGCGATAACTTCTCCCTTGAGCCTCCTTTTCACCAGGCTAAACGATCCTAAATAAACCAGCTAAATACCTACATCCTCCAGAAAAAAACCCCTTACTTCTGAGATGGCAGCAAGCTGTGGGCCACCGTGGTCTCTGCAGCGTGGGTAAGCGTGGCTGCGAGAAGCGCTGATCAACCATGGCTCGTAGGGAGGACTTCTGAACAGGAGACTCAGTGAATGGGGTGCACACAGGTTTTCTCTTTAACATGACTTGTTTCAGTCCTGTAAAGCCCATTTCATCTGTGAAGCTCTTCTTTTTTTGAACTGTTTGATTTTTTCTTTCCCAAATGTGTCCCACTGAAGATCACTGAGAGTTTCTCCAAGGAAGGAGGTCGGGTGTGGGCTTGTAGGCTTTACTGTATTTGTGTGAGCCACTTCTAGAGAACAATTTTTGCATTTTTATATGTTGGTTTTCCATCTGTCTTGATTCTTGCTTCTTCTTGTGGAATCAAAAACATACAAATAAAGAAAAGCTCACTTTACCAAATTTCCATGTGCAAGTGTATGCATGCTAAATACTCCACTGTATCTGTTCTTTGTCTTGGAGTGCTTTGGAAGTAAGGGTCTGAATAGTGCTCGATTAACAGTTTACTTTCCAGAATTGACCACAAGGAAGCAAGTTAAACAAATCCATAAAACTATACAGTAGATTAAATGGTGACTTAATCATATCAGTTTAGTTGAGCTCTATTAATAGCTAATAAATGGCTTCATATTTTTTTAATGCCTGGGAGCCATGTTACCATATACTCAAGTTATTATTTCAGATAATAACCTCTAGTTCTTCCAGACAATGAATAGACAGTTATTACTAGTTTTTATGTAAGGTATAATTCTTCACTTTAGAATTTTTTGGGGTATTTTGGAGAATAAATTAAACTTAATACAGATTTTATTACAATTTTATATGTAAGTTTTGCTTTTAATAGTTCAGTTTTCTTTCAGAGTTCTGTAAACCTAATAAAATGTAACTGTAGTTACATATTTATGATAATTTCATTTGTGTGTGCTTTTAGTAATGTATGTATACTACATCCTAATGAGCAAATGAGGTAACACATTCGAGTTGGAATACAGAAAGAAACCTAGTAATTAGGATGCTTGGGTACAAATTTTGACTCTGCTGCTGAACTGCTATGCTAATTTATTATAAAATGCATGATACTTGCAAATAAATTATAAAATACCTACCTGATGCTGCATATTCAGTAGCTTTTTATCCAAATAATGTTTATCGAGCAGAAATCGTGTTCTTGCAAAATACGAAAGCTAAATCCAAGTTTTAAATGTGCTGGATCTGGTGGAGGGGAGCTGGGGAGGCCTTTGAACACAAGGATGAGCAGGGGAAGCAGAAGCCAGCAGAGACGCAGAGAAGGGACGATGTGGCCTGTGCAGGGACTTGGGTAGGTGTCTGCAGGAGAGGAGGACAGGGGGGTGACAAAACTGGTGTGACTGCACCTGGGAGAGCAGCGTTGCAGGGACTGTGACACGGACTGACAAGGGCATGGATGGGACACGGAGCTGTGCAGGCAGAGGAGATGGGTAATTTTGGGTGCTGTTGCTCTGGATGAAGCATAAGGGCTTTGGAATAATTAACATCGCGATCGCCGCGGTAAGAGTCTTCACTGGTTTATTTAGGAACAATTTGGTTTACGTTTTCTTTCACAATTTACTGATGTAGGATGTTACTGTAACCCTGGAAGATCACTGTACTGGACTGGGCGTGTGTGTGTAGCTTGTTAGAATCGCATGTGTAAAAGCAATTTTATTTAATTAGGCGGGCACACTGTTTTTCCTTAAAAACATCAACTTAAGCATAAAATTAGTAGCAGTTTCCATTTGTTGTTAGTGGTAGGTTGTCATTTACTCACCTTTTAGAATAGGTGGCAATCCTGAAAAGAGGACCAACAGGAAAACATCTTGGCCTACTGTATAGATGAGGAGGATTGGGAAAGGTGTGTGTGGGCATCCCCCTCCACCAGTCTCACTGGTGTTTAGTAGATCGTGAAGAACAGTTCACCATGCATTTCTGTCCTTTCTCTTCATCTGGTCCCAGTTTTGTTCAATTTTGTTTTTGTCACAATAATATATATACACACATATATATATACACACACATATATGGTTGTATATAGATCTGCATATCCAGAAGCACCCTGACAGCACGGGTTCTTGGGCGGTGGTAGGCACCACTCATAGTAACAGCCCTGGCTGTTCTTGGCTCTGTCAGCTGTCGTGATGCTTTAAGTCTGGGATTTGCTATGACAATTAAATGCAGACCATGTATAGCTCACAAATCCACCTCTGCCACGACTGCAGATACTGATTTATTTGGTTGGACAGTTGGAAAACTATTCAGAATTATCTGTGGAGCAAGCAGCATTTTGAAACTGGTCTTTATTAATATTATTTATTGCGTTTCATAGTCAAAATAATTCAGAGTTTGAGGATGCATCTGATGTTGCATGAATCTTTAGGTGATGGTGGGTGTTTGAACAAATTTTATGCAGTTTACTTATTCGCTTAAAATTTTCGTAAGTTTTCAATAGCTGCTTCATTTGAAAGGACAGAGCTTTCACAGCTTACCAGGCTGCAGATTTAATACCAGTGAACTTCAAAGCTTTTGCCAGGACAAGTGCACGCGTCTTTGTATTGCTCCACAATTTGGCGGCTTAGCTTAGAAATAAATTGTAAATGTCAGCTCTGAAGAAGGGCTTGTGCGACTGTAAATTCGTGTGGCGGTGGTTTTTTCCCCAGCTACATTGGTTAGCCTGGTAAGACATTCTCTCCCCCTACACACGCTGTGCTTTATTTATTCCATGTGTGCTGTTATTTGTTTATTTATGTATTTATTTTTAAGTATCGTTTGTATTCCGGTCTAAATGTGCTTGAAAATTACCATCTGCTCTCCTGCTATTTAGATAGGGCACGCTACAACTGAGGTGAAGAGCTGTCACATCAAATATTTTCATTCTAGCGTTCGCACCTTTGATACCGAGTTACATAATTGCAGCGCAGGACCATTTCCAGGGATTCCTTATTTTCTTTTTAACCCTCCCGTGCCTCCCCCCAGTCCTTGCCGGATTTTGCCGCATTTGGAGAGCATTTCCAGTGCGGATGCAAGTTTGTGTGCAGCCCCTCGAGCAGGGGTTAAATGCTGAAATTTAGAAAAAGGAGGAATAGAAAAAAACCCAACCAAACGCATAAACCAGAATATGCCTATTTCTAGTGCAAAGTGTTTATATACGTAGAGAACATTGTAGAAGTGGGATGTTTTTCAGGTGATTTTCTTCCCTCCCCCCATGTTTTCCACAATTTTTGGGTTTTTTTCCTCAAAGAAAGTAAAATGTCGTTGACCCATTTACATGTGCAGAATATATTTCCTATAATGCTGAGTTTTAATCTGCTGGTGGGGTGGGTTCTTTTGGTGGTTTTTTTTTGTTGTGGGCATTTTTGTGTGTGTGTTGGTTGTTGTTTTTTTTTTTCCCTTAGGTTTGGTTAGTCTTTTACATTAATGGACACGGGGAGGTGGGAACCACTCTCAAAACGAGACGATTACAAAAATGAACAGATCATCGGTATTCACATTGACAGTTGCTTTGGGTTGAATGGGAATAAACTGACAGAAGATGGCGTTTGGGAATGAAACATGACGGGAAAGCAGCAAGCACAAACTGCCCAGTAATTTCTCATAGTCGGGGGAAGAGCACCATTAGAGAGCAGGGGTTGTGCCAATAAAACAGCTGTAAGATAAATGAATGGTCTTACAGTACCAGGCAGTAAATTTGGTGCGTGTCATCTGCCCCCTCCCTGCTGGTTAATTCAGTAATGGGGCACCAGATTGCAGATGTTTGTGTCTCCTGCGAGGTGGAGGTGATTATCCAGCTTGTTTTGGCCTGCTGGGGCACTGGTGGGACAAGCTGCTCTTGGCTGCCTTCATGGTGAGACCCCTTGTCCTCTCTGTGGGGGGCAGGCAGTTCTCCTTCCCAAGCCATCTTCTCCTTCACTTTTCCAGAGAGTCACAGTGGTCTTCTGTACAACGTAGGTTTTTTCTGCTGCTGCTGAACTAGTGGATGCATTAAATGTAATTGGTGACTTTTACATGATGATTCGTGCATTCTTGTGGCTTATGCTGGAGAGGCCTTTGCTTCGATTAGGATTTAATGCACCTAGGAGCATCTTGCATCGCTGAACATTGTGGAGGCCTTGGTGGCAGATTGGTGCTGCCAGAGCCTCTTGAGCTCATGAGATGTAGGTGTCCCTCTGCCCCATCCATTAATTCAGCCCTTGACTTGCCTGAGCCTGGGGAGCGGGAGAGAGCTGAGGTTGTGAAATCAAGCCATGAGATGGGGAAACGCAGGTTTGTCTTGGCTCAGAAAATGGGATCAAACCACACTGGGAAGTTTTGTACCTTCTCAGAGTTGCCACTTCAGTATTTCAGCTTGAGTTTTGTATGTTCTGTGGGTCAGCTGAAGCGTTTTGAGCGACAGCAGAAACCCAGTAAGAGACCCTTTTGCTCTGAGGTTGCTGTTCCGGTCCCATGTATGGTTGTGTTGAAGGCATTGCCGAAATCTCTTCCAAAAGCGGTTATGTATTTGCAGTATCACCTTGAGATTGTTCTTTCACAGGAAACACAAAATATTACTCGGTTGATTAATTCTCTCTTTTTCAGCAAGAGGAATAGAGCATGGGAAAAAACCTGCCCAGCCACTGTGAGCTGGGAACTACACAGCAGAGCTGGGTTTATGTTTCCTTAAAACTAGTTGTCCTCCTCTTAGCAAGGACTCATGTACTTGTGGTAATGGAATGGGCTGCAGGGTACATCGGGAATTGTAGTTTCGCAGTGCTCTGTGCTCTGAAGATTAATAATCTTGCAACCCTCCGAGGGAGATGAAGAGAAGATGTTCTCTGACAAATTGTTATCTTGTATTTCAGAAATGTGCTTTGAGCACTGAGCATATCTTCAGCTCATCCTTTCGGTTTTTACCTTGATATCCTTAGTAATGGCAATATTTTAAACATCTAAGCTTGTCTTTCTCCGTCATCCCTCCTTGTTTTCTGCAACTGTTTCGGGTTGTTTTGGAGATGTTTCACTTACAAGACACTTGCGTCTTCCAGAAAACCGTTCTTGAAATACAAAACTTGAGGAAAAAATATTAAGAATGTTATCGTTTGGTTTTGTAACCATCTAGACGTGTGGGGCTCAAATTGAACAAACGCGATGTCAGCCTTTTATGTCTGAAGAGTGCTGGCAATATCCTAACAACAGGGTTTTAAAGAATAATTTATACAGTCTCTTAACTTTCAGATAATCTTTGGCTTTCCTCTGCCAGTGGTTTCAGCAAGCCTTTGTTACAAATTTGTTGGGTTTGTTAAGTACTGACTTTGGTTTAGCCACTGAAGTAAGTTGTTGGTGAAGAGCTGAAGTGGGCTGAAGCCCCAACTCCAGTGAGCAGCGAGAAGGTGACTGCCTTTCTTCCTCATCTGCTGCCCTCCACATTTATACCAGGGGCTGCAGAGGCTCTCATGGCTTACAGAAAAACTGCAAATTCTTTTATTGTTTCTGTGCTTTTAACACATACTTAAAAGTGGCTAAGAATGCATACAAGTACTTAGAAAAACGTAACTTTAGGCTGGTTGGCTGAATGAAAAGCTCTTGCTGCCTTATTTATTTTTCTTAACACCTTTCACATCCCTCAAGGCATGTTATGACTTTGAAAACCAGATTATAGATGTACATTGACTACCCGAGTGCTTCAAAAACTACAGCGTGCTAGACACAACGTATTTGGAAGAAAGGAAATAAGGAAAATATTTAGCAAACTAAATCGGTAGGAGAAGATAAACAGGCAGAATGTAGTTCTGTATAGGGAGAGTTTGTTCTGAAGTGCTGAGAAGAAGTGGTGGGCTTCATCGCTCTGCCATAGACTTGAACGAAAGATTCAATATGCTGCCTCTACTGAGATGATAGCATCTGTCACCTTCACCAATATATTTTATATATCATTATGGATTACTTTAGATTTTCAGATGACGGACTAATTACTTAAAAAATTCAGTGAGGATGTGTGTGTTAAGTATAGATGCGTGTGTGTGTATTTAATGTGTCCTTGATGTTGGAGTGATTTTTTTTTGTGCTTCTGAGATTTTCTTATTATTTTTATGCTTTGTGTGATGCAAAATGCAGCGTGCATCAGTCACACTGCTGTTACGTGGCGTTTTGCTGGTGTTACAAATCTGAGTCAGCGTCAGGGGGATATGGGAAACAGTTTCTTTAATTTTGGGCAGTTTCCTGTTCCTTGCGGCACAGTGAATCATTTTGGATCTCAGGATTTCCCTGTGGATCAGTACAGTGCCGTGCTAATTTCAGTGGAGCTTAGCAGCATTTCCCTGAACGGGCAGGAGATTTTCCTCCTGTTGTTGGGTTTAATTTTCTGCCGGTTTAGCACACGGAAATGGCTCAGCTGAGGGCCAGGCTGGTGGGTGGTGCATGCCAGGCGGATAGAGAGGAGGCTGGATCTCTGACACCGCTTGTTTTGCTGCATCTTCACAGTCAGGACAACTTGAAAATAAGCTGTAATTACGGCTCATGTCCTTGAATCGAGCATCTTGGTGGCTGCAGCTGGGTTATGCCAAAGCGGTGATGCCATGTGCTCTTCTGTCCAGCAGCTCCATTCTGGACCTAATAAATGTTTCAAAGGAATTGATAAGTTTCTGTTGTTTCCTTCTGGTTTCATAGAGCAGCATTTTGTTAAGATGCTTTGTCTGACTTCTCAAACCAGATGTATCCAGAAGGCCGACGACCGACTGATAGCTATGATAAAATACATTAGCATAGGATTTTCCTTCAACAGTCCCATTTGTGAGAAGTAATGAGGTCACGGCACAAAATGTTTTGGCTTTCATTTGGCATGTTTTGGCAGCCTGTTAGAAAAGCGTGATTTAAGTAGACTCTCCTAATAGAGAGGCTAGTATTTTATTTTTGCATGTGTGAAAAAATGTGCTGTCAGTGCAACCCTTCCCTTGTGAACTTGGTCTCTGTGCAGAAGGTCCACTCACCAAAATGTTGTCTGCTCCATCCTACTATTGGAAATGGTGGGGGTTTTTTTCTCCTTGGTTCTGGTAGTGAGAAGAACATGTCCAACATTCATCATGGAGGTAAATAACAAGAGTAAAACGCTAGCAGTTGGCCCTCTTGCTGCTGCCTTTGTAGAAGTGTAGCAGCTTTTATACATGGAAAGGAGAAATTGCGGAGGTCAGTCTAATGACAGAGATCTGCTGCCTGCGTGTGAGTGCTCCTCTGTGTATTACAGCGGTTGGCAAACACAGGATCATTTCATTAAATTCATGTGTCTGTTAATTTTCTTATAGAATATGTTACATGTACTGGAATCTGAGTTCCTCAGGACTGTGTGGAAAGCTGACTTCTTTTTCTGCACATTTCCTAAGTAAGTCTCAAGAATCGAAACATCAGGCAGACGGTTATTCGACACGAATTTGTTGTCATATCCCAGATCTGCCTTGGGTTGTGGCAGAATTTATTTCATGAAATCTCTTCTCAATTCTCATTTCTCCTTCTTTTTAAATGGCAGCACATCAAATGCTGTCCAAATTCTGACTCACTGATGAAGTAAGTCTGCAAAAAAGACAGATGGAGAACGCAAATGTTGTTAAAAATTTTGTCTGAAATATTGTATCTGTGCTAATAGTCACTTTTTAATCATAACTGGTGTACAGGGTTTCATTGTTTTGAAATTTGAGTTTTGTTCTTCACTGGTTTTTAGGGGAGAGGTAGCATAAAGTTGTACAATGCTGCTGATTTGGCTGTGCTATAACCAGTGTGTTCTCACGGAGTTTCTCAGTTAAGCAATAGAAAATGAGAGATTTTGTCTTGCAGGAGAACAGATTTAAAAAATAAAAAAAACAATCTTCAAAGAGATTTCAGTTCCTCCACTAGAATTTTCACTTTTTTTTTTTCCTTCTTAATCTGTAGGCCTATGTAATTGTTTACCGAAATTTGTGGATATCTTCAAATAGATGTGAAATTTCTTAATGAAACATCTCATAGATGTTACACAGCGTAGTTTCCATTAAATTCACAATACTGCAGGGAAGAGAATGATTGAGATTTAAGGTGCATATGTGGGAAACTGGTAAGAGTTTTGTTCTTGCTACAATTTGTTTATTGGTTTCTCTAAACTCTGTGCGTTGTTCTACTGATTTTCAAAGGAGAGTGTTTCCAGATAGTGTTTTCAATCAGGAATATTTCTCAACTGTGATGCCCTTTTTCAATTATAAAATAGCACTCTCCTTTTATAGGTGAGTATTAAATAAGTTTAAGAATAGGATCAGCATGACTGAAATAAGATCTTTTTGTCAAGATTTGTGTGTGTGCATACAGAAATACTACATTTCTGAATACAGCAAATAATACGTCAAATCTGAGTCACAAAGTAGGAATGTAGATGGATCCTTGCAGTGCAGGTATTTTATTGTTACTTTCCCAGTGATTTTTCTTTCATGTAGATTGACATAAAGACAAATATGTACTTTCCTTTAGATATTAAACCCACTATCTCACCTGTGAGGGATTGTGAAATTATATCTCTTTAAAAGAGAATACATCAATCTACAAAAAATTGCATCTTCAAGACAAAGTCTGTTTTATTTCTCTATTCCTAAGTGTATTCAGAAACAAGAGAGAAAACTGCAGGATTTAAGTCAGCCTGAAGATTGCATTAAGCACTGCGAGTCCTCTAATTTTGCTATAAAGTTACGTAGTGTATTGACATTTTTTCACACTCTTTTTTTGGGCACACAGTAAAAGGCATTTGTTTTGTGAGGATCTGTTCAACAAGGCGTTTTTAAAGGGCCTACATCAAAGGAGCTTACCGCAAATTTGAAAGGATGTAAAGGTTTCTATGGTACCATAAACAGTATAACAAATAATTTGTTGTAGAAGCTGCTTCTAAAATTGGGGTTTTGGGGTGGGGAGAAATGTTTAATCTGTGGCTATAGCTGGTAGTTCTTAATGGTAATTAGGAGCTATTGAAGTAAGAGTTTAGGTAGAACATTAATTAAAATAATCCCATCTAAGCCTTGCAGTAATAGGCACTGACTGCCATCTATCCATGTTTTTTTTTTAATCAGGTCTATCAAACTATCATTAACTCTTGGCCTAGCCTGTGTTCTCAGTGCAGTTTTTCATTCTAATACCTGAAACCTTCCTCCTTCCGGGTGAATACCTAAGACTTATTTATCTTCCTAAGGGACTTTGGTGCTTGTCTTGTTGGCTCTGAAAGCAGAAACACGGGGTATTTTTCCGAGTATACTATTAATCTAGAAACACCTTTATAGCTGAATATTGCAGTTTATGATAAATGAACAATTATTTTGGAAGTGCAGCCATCATTGCGTTGTTAACGTGCTTCCCTCTGCTCGCTCATCAGTTGAAAAAGCACTGGAGACGGAGCAAGTGCAGCCCTGGCTTTTTTGGTGTCTTTGTTCAGCTGATGAAGGATGAGGACAGCCCTCCGTTTCCTGCAGCTGCTCGCAGTGGTGGAGCTCGTACCATTTTCATCCGTTACTCAAATTGGGTCAGAGAGTGGAAGGGATTGTGAGGAGTTGGATGTTTTACTTAAAACGTGTAAAAAAAAAAATCCTTCTGGTTTGAAGCATGTGCTGGTGAGTGTGAGATGAGCCGTATTTATTTGCTGTAGTACCTATTTGGTGGGGACTTCAGGTGATCTTCACACAGGGTGGGAGAAGCAATAACTTGGGAGGTGTCGTTCCCCTCAGAGCTTGGGGTTTGGCTGAAATTTCCATGTCTTTGGAAACCCCCGTGCAGCCCAAGCATCAAAAGTTGTGTGGCTTCCTGATCTGAAAGCTTTTTCGCTCATGCTGCTCAAGTCTTTAGAGCCTTTGGTTTCAGAGTCGTTTTGGAAAGAGAGGACACTGGTTGATTTAGTGAAATCATAGGTCCATTTTCATTACCTCTGTGAGAACAAGTTGGTTTTATTGATGTCTGGTTGCTTATGTTCCAGAGAAATAGAGGTAGAAAAGGTCCATCAGTGTTTTAGAGCTCTGTAGATGGGGACAGCATTTTTTCCCTGTTAAAATTACCTTAATGTCCAAGAAAGTCATGTTCCATTCTGCCTCGGTTTAGTGTGTATCTGCCTACAGGTTTATGGACACTACATTAAACAAACTATAATAAGATGTATAAATTTAACTCAGTATGCTTATCTTTGTGCTGCGTAAGTCAGTTGTTAAGTCCGTATTAATTTTGTCTCTGGTAAGGGCTTATTAATTTTGAGTATTTCCACATTTTACCTAAGTAGGACGGTCTGTTGCAGTGCATTAGTTTGGATGCCTGTAAGCTGCTGGGAAACACAGCGAGTGCAGCTTTGTGCCAGGCAGTGAATTTTTGTCGTAGTTGAAGTGTCTTTGAAAGAAAATGGATTCCAAAAGAAATATTCTGGAGGGGGGAGGGAGTTGAAAAGTTCTGTTTCATTTTTTTTCCCAAATAATGTTCTACTTTCCAGTGAGTTGTTTTTTTTTAGTTGCAATTTATAACTCGTATGTTCTTGACAATTATAGTAAAATCTAAATACTCGCCTTTTTAACTTTCTCGGTTTTCTGTTTTGACAGATTTTCATTCTTCTTTTCTGTGTGTGTAAAAATTGCTTTCATTCTGAGTTGAAAACTTCCAAAACACTCTGAACAATTTCTGCCGTGCTTTGGTACTGCACTTAATTTAAAGAAACAAAACCAAAACACCCCAAACCGACTCTCAGGAGTTTTCACGTCTCCATATCGGGCATTGAAATCTGCATCCATGTATTTAAAATGTTTAACTTCTCTAAGATAGGGGAGTTATTCACATTTATTTTGATATGCCATAGACTTTTTTTTCCCACCCCATGTCCTGCTCTTTGCTGAGCTCTGAAGTTGCTCTGAAATAACTTCCTACTGTGAGATGTTAAAATAACTAAGAAGTACATTTCATAATCTCTGATTCGTTTGCTCTTCATCTTATCCAGGTGCTATACTGCTTGTTTATTAGAAGAATAATTAGGGAAATATTTAAATGCATTTGTTTGAGGTTTTTCTGGAGTCAGAGGGGCTTTCTTTTGGCTTGTTGGTGTACATGGTCCTGAAATAGGTTCTTAGTACTCAACTACAAAAAAGGAGTTGAGGGGGCAGTAGTTGCATGTGTTCAGCTGAAAGTCCTGCTGGAATAGAAAGTTTTCAGGCAAAACAAGTTCAGAAGTGAAAAAGATGTGGGGTAAACCTTGGGGCAGAGCTGAATCTGTAATACAGTTTACTGGAATCTGCCAGGTGGTATGTTTGCAGATACTGAAAAGAGGCGGCAGATAGCGGTGTTGTGCTGGAATTTTTAAGGAAAAGAATGGTTTTGTTGGGCTTTTTCCTAACAGTTTTTTGTTGTCCTAAGAAGTATCTATGCTTTTTTTCAAGAAAAAGCAAACTAACTTTTTGCCAGTGAAGTACAAATTCAGCCACTTAAAAAATAAATTATGTGTGATTAAATAACTCCTAATAAAGATGATTATGGATTGCGGCTCTTGTTGCGTAGTTATTTCTTGGTCGGGAAGAGGTTGTTGCTGACTTCTGAGTGGCAGTAATGAATCTGGACCCTTGACCAGATATTTTGAATGGGTGCCTCATGATAATCTGCCCTCCTGGTCTTTACAGTTTGTTGTTGGAGAATGTTGCAGGTACCAGTGAAGTCTGCCAAATGTTGTGCATAGATGCGATGGTAGCAGTAGTGCCGAAAGGGTAAAACAAACGAGAGAGGGAAAAACACGGTACAAACAGAGGAGGATCCTGGTGTTATAAAAGAAATCTAAAGAGACCACGTCTAGAGAGAGATCTGCAGGGTGAAAATAAGAGCATGGGAAGGCTGAGAGGAAAGGTTCCTGTAAGGTCAGCGGAAGGCACTGTTGTTTCCTGTTCCCCGAGTTTGGTAGGAGCTGTGGGGGGGCTGCCTGCAGCCCATGGTGTGCAGGGTGAGGGGCAGGGGCGAGGGTGCCCACTTCTCCTCACCCAAGAGGCTACAGGGTGCAGGTCTTCCTCTGCCTTTGCAAACAGTGCTGTGCGAGGCCAGCATTCGTCATACGCGATGGTGGTGAACTTCTTGACTTGTATTTGTTGACCAAAGCCTGGAAATCCCTGATGCAGCTCCTCTGTCAGCTCCCCAGAGTCTATGGATGGGTGTGATCAAGGGGTTCACGTGCTGCTCCACCACCTCACACAGAGAGGGGACAGCTCGTGTCTTTGGTGATTTATGGGACTTGGGCTGGGTTTGTTCACAAAAGAGGATGTCAAAGGACGGGACATTGCCAGCTGAAACCAGCCCCGCATTCTTGTGGTGTGCACTCGTCCGCAGTTCTTTGGGGTTTTACTTGGTCTTGCTGTTTTGTTTAGGTCCAAGTTACTCAATATAATCTCTTTCCCCTTCAACAAGCCAGGCTGAAAGTACTTTTTTGTTAATGTTACTGAGGTGTTTTACTGCAGCGGCGGCAGCGATTACAAGGCTACTACATTTTGGCTAACAAATGCAATAAATGTGATGAAAATCCCCCTGTGTTTTACATTTCACTGCATAACATGTTTATATAACATATTAAACACTTCTGTCTGAAGAGCAGCCTTCCACAAAGGTAAAATGTATTTTCCACAGCACTTTTTAGAATTAACTGTGGGAAACGGTAATTCCTGCCTGCTCCTCTCTCCCCGCATACCTCAGTCCGCATTTCCCGGAGGTTTAAATTACGCGATTTCTTCTTTTCCTGCGGCCCTTTGAAGTGCAGTTTTTCGGCATGTCTTTTGGTGTTACGAGGTGCGAGGCTGTTCGGCAGAGTACGCGGCTTTCCCGCCGCTGGGAGCTGGCGCAGGCACTGGGCGCGAGCAGCCAGGTCCCCGCCGTCGCGCAAGCGAGCGCTAATTTGGCTTTTTGTATTCCCGTCCTGTCTGTTTGTGGTATTTAATGCTCCAACATCTCTCTGGTTGGGTGAACCCATATGTCATTCAAATGGGAACCTGTGCCTCGCCATTGGCCTGACAGCCGCTCAGCCGTGGAGCATGGTGATAAAATTATGAAAACTGTGTCTCTGCTCATTGGACCAGTGGAATTTACAAGCGTTTCTCCTCCATGAGCCTAAACACCACATTGCCGTGCCTTGGCTCGCGCGGCAGATTTTTCTGGATTATAAGCCTTGTCAATAATGTGAAAGCTCACTTGTGTCTTCCCCCCCCCCTCTTTTTTTAGTCTCTTCCTTTATTTGTAGTCGTGTTCGCAGACAAAATCAAGTCAGCTGCCTGAATGCTTTGATGGTTACAAAAATAAATACTTTGTTTATGTATTTAAAATAAAAACAGAGATATTTTTACGATAAGGAACACTTTGCTGCTGCTTGGTTCTGTCAATGCATTTAACAGTCAATATGAGAACTGTTATTTATATGCAGATTCTGTTTACTTCAGCATTATTTATAAAGCGATACTGTGTGATGGCAAAGCCGTGTCTGTAAAGTCATGTTTTTGCTTCACGTCTCCCTTTTTGGGGTATGGTACACATTACAGATACGTAATTCAAACATAAATGTTATTTGACATAAGGAAATAGAACTGTTTTCAGCTCATGAAAAAACCCTGTTGGTTTAAACTTGAAAATCTTTCTCAAAATCACCACTGTTGAACGGATAGCACGTTTCTGCTTTAGTGTAGCCTTACTTCTTTGCATGTGGTTGAAGTGTCGTGGTAATGATCAATTAGATTAGAGAAACCCACTTGCCTAATACTTGGTAGTGAAACTGCAATCCTAATGTGTTTAGCAAGGCATAATTTTGCTGAACTTGCTTTGGCTTCTGTTTCTGTGTATCTTGCTTGCTTTGTGTACTTTGTTATTGGTTGAGTTTAGAAACCCAAGACAAGTTTCTCAGTAATGAAAATTATCAAGGTTCTCCTGCATCTTTACATTATCAGAGAATTTGCTGCACTTTCTGCATGCAAAGGGTGAAATTACTGTTCTGGCCTAGGAATAGTGTTGAACCTATCGCAGTTTATATACTGAAATACCAGAGACAATTAGTAAAATAATTCTGAGGCTAATTCTTGCTTGTTTCTTTGACAGTGAATTTGATGGTGGCTCTGTGTGTTATTTTTACCCTTTTTTATTAATTGAGTAAACTTAACAGTAAGAAGAATGTGAGGAAGGAGTAGTTAGTATAGTGGAAACTGGTTTTGCGATTTGTTTTGTGATTTGTTTTTTAGTAGAAGTAGTGAAGTCTCTTTATTTTGTTGGAGCTCCTTTGCTTTTGACAAAAGTAGAAAAGGATGTGTGAGAATGGCTAGCAGGAAAAGCTGTTCTCTGATTAGTCTTGCAAATAATCACAAATTTCTTGTACCATAGCTTGTGTAGTACCTTCCCTGACTATCATCAGACAGAAAGATTGTGGAGATCCTTTTAATCTGCACGGTAGAGAGCTTTTTCTGGGCTTTCCGCTGTTTCCTTTGATAATAATGTGACTGCGGGGTTGTCTTTCACATTCATGATCTATGAACATTTTAAAACTGAAGTCTTTATTTTCTGTTTGCCAGCAAAATTCGGTGCTGCTTTGTGAAATGTAGACAAATCCATGTTCTTGCCCCAAGGATACTGCAGTATAAATCCCTCGGCTCATACGCGCGCGTGTGCATCACTGGTTGCGCGAGCAGCGTTGGTCATGTTGAGCTCAGCAGCTCCGCTCGTATGATGAAAATTTAAAAATGCACTGCAGTTCATGGAGTTGGAGCCTGGGTAACGTGTAATGGAAATAAATAAGGACGTGGGTGGGTGGGAAAGATGTATGGGAAGGGTTGGAGGTTTTGCTGAGTTTGTAGGGCTTCTTTGGAAACATATGCATTGCAACTGGGACTGACTTCATGGTTTTATTTATAATATAAACTTTAATAAATTATGAGACCTATATAGCAAGTACTTTGAATTCATGTATTTCATGAACCCAGCTGTAATGTGCTTTGTAGGGCTCTGCAAAGCTCGGCACTACATTGCGTGTCTGCCCTGTTCATGTGCTGAATTTCTTTCCTACTCCTTTTATATTACTGCACTTGAGAGAGTTTTCACTTGCTAGTTGGAACAGAAGCTGAAGGGGATCTTTAGGAAAGCACAGTCAAGCAGACATAATAAATTTTGAAAGGCATTAAAACCTACCTCCCAATTGAGGGAGGTAAAGATTTACAATACATCACAGAAATACTTTTTTTTTGTGATGGAGCAAAAATCTCCCGACTTTGTAAAGCAGAAATCTCCTGACTTTGTAAAGCTTTTCTAACTGCAAGGCAGTGGAAGAGCCACTCACAATGTAACCAGTTGTTTTCTTTTTGACTTGGAGATGAAATAATTTCAGATGGGTTACAGGCAACAAAGTAGAAGAGGCAATGCTTGTAAATAGGGGCTTGTCTAGGTTTTTTTCCCCTCTGATGTGGAGAATGGTTACGTTGGTTGCTAATTATTTGATTACATCTCTTTTCTTCTGGAGGGTCGCTGAGGTGCACTGCTCTAAATCAGCTCGTCCTTCCTCAAGGGAACTGGTTCGCGATCAAGGGCTTCCCAGGAAGGAGAACAAGCTCTGGTGAAACAAACGAGCATTTAATTAAAGATCGCACCTGGTAGCGTGTGCCTTGTGTGCCCTCTGGGGTGAGGGTGTAAAATGAGCTGCTTTTTAAGGCTCCTCAGTTGACGGCTTCCTTTAAAAAAATAAAAAACCCAACCCCCTGAAAAACCGCCACAAACCCAAAAAGTAAAAAAAAAGAAAGTTTTCTGAACGCTCCCGAATTTCCAGGCTAAACAGAACGTAGATCTCTAAGTTTGAAGACGGCTTCTTCTTAGATTGATAACTTAATGGCATTCACCACATACCAGAGCTGTTGAGAGAATTGGATTATAAAGATTTGTAGATCGCTTTTAACAACATGGACTATTAATTTATTTTACCTTTCTAACATTCCT
>NW_010186875.1:58276-80872 GCF_000695765.1 Mesitornis unicolor | reverse complement strand
TTCCTGCTTTCGCTGCACAAGGGTATTTATTGCTGCTTCTCCTCTAGGTGAAATGTGGTGACATCATCTTCCCCATCTATTTTAAATGTAGTTGGAGGGATGGGTTTTGCAAACACTGCTGTGTGTGTGAGGAGAGGGAGAAAACAGGTGCACGCTGGAGGTGTTTTGTAATGGGGTCTTATGCAAAAGTATAGAAATGTAGTATAGAAATAATTCGATATAGAAATTTACCTAAGTGAAAATCACTAATTTCACCTTTTTGATCCCCGAGTAAGACTTTTAATGCTATTCCCTTCCTTGGCAGTACATTGTTATAGACCTCTGAAGGTGTTTGTGGCTACTGTTTGTGTGGGTGGTTGGGCTGTTGTTACTGTTCTGAGCGTTGATCTTGGTTTTGAATCACAAATGTTTTGCAGCTTTCTTAGCTTACAGAATTTCTTCAAACGTTGTGGTCTTGGTGAGTAAATAGTACTTCTTGCCATAACTCTTTATTTTATCTGTTTTTAGTAAAATTAAGGGTCTTGATAATTTTAAAGTGAGGGGATTTAGTTGTATTTTTACCTCTTGACATGGAAGAAAAGCTGAGTAGAAGCTGAAGGACCAGACTGAAAAAGCACAGGCTCTTTAATTATTTTTAATTGTTGTTTGCTTTTAATTGGCAATGCTCCTCTTCCTCTCCCTTTCCTCTTCCCTGCTTGACCTGCACTCCCCAATTTCTGTGCTGAATATTTTAACCCAGAGGTCAGTTTTGCTCCGCGTGTCATTTAAAACACGCTGCAGCTGAACTGCTAAATGGAACAACAGCATCAGCACAAAATGCAGCGACCGTACGAGGTCTGAGAGCATGGAAGTGCACGTAGGTTATCAATAAACACCCGAATCAAAGCGAGCTTACTCTATAGATGTATTTTTTCATAGTGAACTAACAGTGTTTTTGAGCTCCAGTCCCCTTCACATCACAGAGTCATAATCCCAGTTCGTGCTGTTCGTGTTTTCTCCTTTTCTTTCTTCTAACTCCCATAGCACAGCTTTTTCAATCCAGCATTCACTGCACATGTTCCAGTCATGAGGTTACAAAGCTGACATTGCAGTCTCAGCAGAGGTTATCTCTTTAAAATTCCCTAAAATTCCCCTTTGGCACATCCAGTTTGGCAGCTGGGTTTCTGTAGGAAACTGATGGAGCCACCCCCTCCCCTTCTGTCCTTTATAAAAATAGAAATCTATTAAACCTCTGGCCAGAAGGGCAGATGGGTAAGTACTCCCTCCAAAGCAGACAGGGCTGCTTCCTAAGCTTTTCTCCCTGGTTTTATACTCTCAAAAAATCAGATTTGTGTACTTCAGAGCAAAACTAAGTATTGAAAATACCTGCTTTTAAAATTAAAAATGTAACTTAACCTGTTCTTCTTCAGGACATGTGAACCCTGTGCTCTGGAGGGTATATACAGCTGCTGAGAAATATAGACCTGTTGTTTGAAATATTTTAAATAGTTATGCAACTGCAAAAACGGAAGCTTAGTTTTTAATCTTAGACACTCGTGCCTGACCTATGCTGTAGCCGGTAAAGTATACCTGATGCCCAGAGAGAGATTTGCCAGACCAAATGGGAAGCTTAAATATGTAACTACCAAAGTAGAAAAGTGATCACTGACCTAATAATATTAAAAAACTAATATAAATGGGCATTACCCACTTGCATTTTATGAAGTGGCTTTACTTTCATGCAAATAATGTCTCTGAAATGCATGAATTACTCGTTTCTGCTTCCTGGGAGGAAGAGAGAGAGAGGGAACTGTGTGTGCATCCCCCTCCCCACATCACTGCTTTTCCCTTGGGTGTCATTCTGGGTGAGAGCTGCAATGACAGCTTTCCTGCCTAAAGTGGGTTAAATTTTATGGCAGAATTTAAGTGTCTGCATTTGAGGAGGCCCAAAAAGGCAGTGTCCTCCCTGAAAGTCATGGGGAGATGCTCCTTTGGCAGCTTCACTTTCAACTGCACTTTCTCATGGCATCAGTATCTTGGAGGACTCCGCATGTCCTCTCTTGTGGGGAGCTGGAAGTTGTTACTTTGCATACGGGGTGGTTTTTTTGGAAAGTGAGAATTGAGGATTTGGGTTCAGAGGATGAGGAAAGCCCAGGAAAACCAAACCCAAAGACTCTGCAATTCAGCAGCAGCCGCCAAAGCCAGCCCATCTGGTGGCTGCAGGGCCACTTCTGGGTTCATCTGACCATGTTGAGCTGTTTCTGTGTGCCCAGCCAGCACAAGGCTGGCCATTAGTTTCTGCTGTTTTAGTGTGGGGGAGCAGCGTGCAGAGGTGGGCAGTTGTGAACCCACCTGGTGTATTTATTAGATGAGGAGCTCAGGAGCGTTTCCACATGGAGCGCTTCCTGCAGAGCAGCTTTGAACAGCTTCCTCCTGAGACACGCTTGCTTTTTCCATCGCCTTTGGAAGAGCTTAGCACTCTCTTGGCCCCTCTGGAAAACTACAGCAGCAACTGCTATTTTGAGTCTCTGCCTGGTGCTTGTGATCTCTCTTTGAGGGCTGTGACCCCTAAATAGGCTCTTCTCATCTCTGTGGTGATGGGCAGCAAACAGTGACTACACGCACCTGACACCTGATCCTAAATCCCGTATGGGCTGTACAGAGGGTTTCCTTTTTCTTCCTGTAAGCTACCGTGTCCATTTTCTTGGTTTTATTGGGGAAAATCTTTGCCAACGCGGCCTCACTATTTAACCTGCTTTGAGTCAGCCTGAAGCCCTTTTCTTTCACAGAATCACAGAACGTTAGGGATTGGAAGGGACCTCAAAAGATCATCTAGTCCAATCCCCCTGCCGGAGCAGGAACACCTTGTTGCTTTTTAATGCAGTAAGAATCTACCTTCTTGTTATGCTTACTGTTTTTACCATTCCTAATTTCCCCACCTCTTATTTATGAAGAAGTTGGTATATGTGTCATAGGAAACAACAGAAATAATTTTGTCCTTACGTTCCCTTATGTCTGCTGGAGTTGAGGAGGCAGCCACCACTTTAAATTGTTCTGATAAACTAAATAAAGCAAGAATATGCAAGACTTTCGCACCAGTCTGGATGAAAAAGCCGGATGCATTGTGTGAGCACTTGTAATCCACTTCAAAGTCAGATGCATTACAGAGATTTCCCTTCACCACGATGTGTGCAGAGAAATTTCTTTATGTAACCAAAAAAATGTTGGTCGTCACCTCCTGCAGTACTTTTGGAAAAGGCTGCTTTGTAACAGTATGTTTTGAGAAGAATTGAGAACGCAGAGGACTGCATATTCAGAGAGCATGCGTGGGGAATTGCAGTTACCTTGGAAGTGAAGTGGGGAAGGTGCAGGGCCCTCAGTTGTGTCCATCCTTGACTGACACCTTCATTGCACAAAAGCAGAACAAACTCTTCGGCTTCCTCCTTGGCTGTTATTTTTGGGAAAACGCGCTGCTCCAGGCAGGTCCCACCGTGCTTTGCAGTCTGGGTGTCTTGGAGTAAAAAACCCCTGAAGTTTATGAATTTCTTTGTTTTTAACTGAAAGATTTCCTTGCAATGCAGCTGTTTTGTCAAAAGACACTCCTCTAGACTTTGCAGTTTGGAGGTATTGAATGTTCCTGATGGATCCTTTAAAGTGGTTTAAAGTGCATAATTGGAGCACTTGAGCATAAAACTACAATTATACACTTGTGTGTTAATTTTGTGTACAGATAGATATTACTTCAGTCTGGCCATAAATGAGAAGGAAGCGTTTTATTGTGAGTGTAAGAATCTGTTTTGTGAATGCTTAAACAAAATAGGTGTTCGGAATAGCCCAAAACGACCAGAATTGGCGGGGTGGGGTGAGGTTTTAAGCTTTCAAGGAAGGGAAGGAGCATGCATGGGTGTACTAGAGATGCTTGGATGCTTTGAATGAATAGAAAGTATTATAAAGATTAACTGATGGAGCAAAATATTTGAGTTACGATTACTTGCAATATTAATTAAAAAAGGTTAGCAGAATGGATGAATGAGCTTGATGGTTGATTCTTCGTAAGTTTTTCAGAGGCTATTTTCAGTTAATCTAAACATTGTTTTTGATAAGTGATGTTATGATGATAAAGGTTCTTGTTTGTTTTTTCTGTTCCATTTTGAGTTTAATGTTACATGAATTGGATTATCTGTATTCAGATACTTACATATAGCAGATGTTTCTAAGACTTACTTGTGGTAACTTATATGAGGAATAATTTACAATAATTATCGTATTCAGAGTATAATAAAACTGTAATTATTTAAGAAATTATGATGTGCCATGTGGTTTCAGCCATGAATGTATAAGGTTCGTGTCTTTGATGTTTCTGTCAGGGTTCTTGTGATGTTTCCTAGTGCCAAGTAATAGGTCAAATTAAATAATACAAATTGAATAAATCAAATATCTAAACCCCGTGACTACAAGGAGGGGTTTGAAAGTTTTCTTTTAAAAACACTTGCAGCAATATTTGAAGTCATGGCTGTATTACAGCTGTGAGAGGTAATGTTTGGACTGTTATGTAAGTACTCTTAGAGGGTGACTTGGTTTTTATCTGTTCCCAATAGAGAAAGGGAAAGAAAAGCCAGCACAAAAGATTTACATCTTCCTCTTTTAAAAAAAGAAATAATAATTTTTTTAATTGCTGATGCTGTTTGGTCAAACTCATCCAAAGAGGAAAGGTTTTGGATAGGGGTTGCTTTGTATTTTTTATTTTTCCAAGCAAACATAAGTACTCCATAGTGTTTGCCTGGATTGGCAGAAATGTTGTTGAGGGAACTGTGCCACAGAAATGGGGTCCTGATCTCGGGCAGTTAATGCTGTGCTGCAAGATAATAAATTATGCTGGACTGGTAGAGATGTAATCAAATTTTCCCATCCAGTTGGTTCAGCCAGTCGCTCTGTTTGCCTCAGGGTTCCTTGCTGTGGGGAATTTGTAGTGTCCAGATGAAAAGTATGGTTTTGATCCTGCTGTAGTAGAAGAAACTGGCAGAATTTGGACTGTACAAATGACTACATTTGTCACAGAAATTGCTGAACCTAAATGATAGCTGTGGGAGGTCATGCCTTTTTCTTTTGTGTGTTGACCTCCTGTGCTGTGGACACTATTTGGGGATTGAAATCCATAGTGAGAGCACAAAGAGCTGTAAATCTGTTCTCCCGCTGCATGTGCATGGCAAGTTTTTCATTATTAAAAGTGTGATATCCCTTAGAAAAGTGAAGGACTGGAGATGGCTTGCTGTGTGTAACAGCAACCTGCTGCCCTGCTGTTTCGGAGTCAGGCCCAGGAGACCGAGGTGTGGGCCTAACTCAAAAGTGGCGATCTTGTCAAAGGTGTCTAGGCCTAAACCAGAGGTTCTGTGTTCAAGAGCAGAAATTGGATGTGCCCTTTAGCTGTTAACTTTGTACCTGGACGCTAAATTTAAGCGTGTTTAGGGCAGCTCCACGTTATTAAATCACAAATGGTTGAGGTTGGAAGGGACCTCTGGAGGTCGTCTGGTCCAGTCCCCCACTGCTCAAGCAGGGCCACCTGGAGCCGGTTGCACAGGGCCATGTCTGGATGGCTTCTGTATATCTCCAGGGATGGAAACTCACAACTTCTCTGGGCAACCTGGGCCGGTGCTCGATCACGCTCACAGTGAAAAGGTGTTGGCTGGTGCTCAGAGGAAACCTCCTGGGGTTCAGTTTGTGCCCATTGCCTCTGGTCCTGTCACTGGGCACCACTGGGAAGAGCCTGACTCCACCTTCTTTGCACGCTCTCTTCAGGTATTTACACGCATTGGTAAGATCTCCCTGAGCCTTCAGCAGTCCCAGCTCTCTCAGAATTTCCTCACAGAAGAGGTGCACCAGCCCCTTCATCATCTTCGAGGCCATTCATTGAACTCTCTCCAGTATGTCCATGTCTCCCTTGTACTGGGGAGCCCAGAACTGAGCACAGTGCTCCAGGTGTGGACTCACCAGTGCTGAGGGAAGATACTTTATGTTCTTCTCTTGCTGTTTTTAAGAGATACAGGAAACAACTTGGAACAATCTGAAATGAATGGCCCTGAAAGCCATTGAACTTAGTAATGGTAAAACCAGTATTCATCAAGATTGATATCATTAGAGGAGCACGTGAGTGAATTAAAAAACACCCTTCTCTGTTGAAAGAGATTGGAAGAAAGAAGACAAACTCAAGGCTGTGCAAAATTTGGGGATGCAATGGTAAACAGGGAGTGTGTGCGTTCTGCCTTCTCTCTCTACTGCAATTAAAGAATAATGTTTGAATTTCTTCCAGCTACCAAGATTGTGTGCCAGTAGAAATGCAGAGTGAAAGCTCTTTTACAGAGGGATTTTTCAGTCTCCAGTAGTGAAGTGTTGGGAGTTTCTCTGTGTATAAATGCATACAAATGGAGGATTACTCATGCGCTTAGATTACCAGCTATTCACTCTCAACCCATACCTCGCATTTGTGTTCCCTGCTTTAGAAGGTTTGAATGGCACTGCAAAACTTGCCTGAAGAAAAATGTTTATCTGTATTTTCTTAACCATCTTTTATTTTAAATAGTGGTCAAAACTGTTACCAATTTGCTGGAGAATAAATGGCAAATACAGGATTTGGGGACCAATGACTGTTGTCTAGTCCATTCATAGATGTACAAGAAGTACTCTGTGAGAAGTCATTTGTTATATGATTAAAAATCAGGTTAAACGCAGGGTTTTGCATTTTTCTTTAATGGCTGATGTTTTGTAAGTGAGTTTTGTGCTGTTAGTGCAGTGAGAGTCCAGTGGTCTCCAACCACTGGAGACACCACAGGGATGAGGTGCAGCTTGCCTTGGTTGTGGCAGTTCTGATGTGCTTTTTCTTATATTGGTTTGTAAAATGGAAATCAAATATTTAAGCAGATTACAAGCTAAAGTAATCTTATCCCTTATAAGGTATCCCTCATAATTGTTTTGATCACTTTTCTTTTTAAAAAAGGCAGAGTTTAAGAATAGCTATCTTGCCTGACTCATCATTTCAGTGTGTGTGTACGTGTGTGCGTATATATATAGGCACGATGATTTTTCTCTGTTTTTAATACAATATATCAAAATAGCGCTTCTGAAAAAAATTCTGTTGCAGATTTTCAGTCTCCTCTGTGGTGTTGGTCCGAAGGGATGGATATAACGATATGGAAATCTCTTCCTAAAGATTATCATATTTTCATCCCTTAATTTTTAGAAAGGACCGAATGTTGCTCTAGTTCAAACTGTAATGCAGTGTACAAATCAACACTCCGAGGCTCTCCTGTAGGAAAAATTTCTTCCTATTATTTCTCGACTCAGCTGTTTACCTCTCCCCTGAAACTAATTTTAGTTCATCCGAGACATGCAAATTTTTTTATTTTTGTTTGTTTGCCTGTTTTAGGGGAAGATGGGAGGGGGAGATGGTTGTGATATTGGCACAGGTTTAGCATTTATGGCAGAGGTAGTTTTCATCAATTTCTGACAAGGGAATCAAAGTGTTCTTTTTTGGAAGGAGAGATATTGCTTTTCCTTATAAATGATTGACTATTTTGTGGTAGTAGTCTTTATTTATTTGGCTCTCATCATGAAGAATAGCAAACTTATTCAAAATCTCAGTACATCAAAAATATGTCAATACATAAAACATAAGTACTATTCCATACCACAGTCTATGCAAAAAACTATGTTAATAAGATGTGAAGGTTGCACAGCTAAGAAGTCAGGAAACATAAATGATAAGATTCTAGCAGCCACATTAACTGAGCCACATTTCACATCCTCTGTATTTTATGAAATGCCTTTGACAACATAAATCAGAAAGAGAAGGTGCTATACATGTGCAACATGGCTCAGTTAATGTTGCTTTTGGAACCTTAACATCTATATTTTCTGACTGGAGAGTTTTTTAATCATGTAATCTCAGTAGGTTTTTTACATTCTATTTTTTTATAGTTTCACTTTTTTAAAAGAGAGGAAAATTGCCTGTACTAATAATGGGTTAGTTTGCGTTGCTTTGATTTAAGCTACAGTAAAAGGCAGCATATAGAGAGCACCTGGTGACAGGTACATATTTGATGCCATATACATGGCACCGACAACTGGTGTTATCGTGCTGCTGTGCACTTTTTGAGGAAAAAGGGGGTTACAGGCATGTGTTTGAAGTCCTGTCCTTTCTGTCCTGCACGGTAGCACTAGCACAGGCTGTGACTGCATTGCAGGCTGCAGCATGTAGTAGAGATACTCCAGCTCCCTTTCTAAATGACCTGGCTTGTGTACAAGTAGAGTCGGTCTGCAAGAGCGTGGGTCTCCCTCTGACCCAGTTCACCCTCTACAGAGCGGGAAGTGACCCCAGCGCGGCGTTTGGTGCGGGCTCCTTCCTGTGTCTGCGCTGGGTTGCAGAGCTGTGTGCTGCACTGCAGTCTCCAGCGTTGACTCACATTTAATGACTCTGCAAAATCCGCTACCTTGCGAGTCCCGGGCTGGGGATTATTGTGCCGTGACACAGAAACACGCTTTTTATCCTTTGGCTTTCTTGCTCTGGGTTACAGAGGGGACCACTGTCAGGCCCAGTGTCAGTATTTTAAAGGCTCTTAATAAGATTTTAAAGTTCATACTTCAAGGTAAAGACAAGCAGTCTGGGAGAGACAGTAACGTAGGTGAGCGTGGTGACCAACGTATTGTCAAAAGGTCAAAGCTAAGTGGTAAGAAGTAACAGAATTTATAGAGTGTATGAATAAAACGCCTTAGCATCAGGATTTCTCATTTACCTCTGATTAATAGCCTTGACATTAACACCCAGCTTTTTACTCGGTTTCCTTTTAGAACTTTTTTTGTCATTCAGTGGGAAGGACTTGGAGCCTTTGTTAAGGCTGTGTGTGAACAAGGGTTGGATGTGGGCATTTGAGACCAGAGACCGTGCTGCTCCAACTGTGACAGCATCTTCGCTGCCACTGAATGTGTGCCAGAGGATTCATAAGGGCTGTATAAGCACATTGTATTTTTTTTTCTTTCTATAATCCAGCTAAACATACAGATGAAGACCTAGGGTTACGTGAATTCAGAAGTTCCAGATAGGAACATATTTTATTTGTTTTTAAGTACACCAAAGTCGGAGGGTTAATTTTCCCATATAACTTTCTATTCAAAAGTATGGAGAAATGCATGGTTTGAATTTCTGGAGGGAAATACTTACGTTTTGGCAGAAGTCTGCCTTCAGAAATCTAAGAACAAAGGAGTATATGTTTCAGAGAATCTTGAGAGTTTTATTTGAAGGTGTGATGGGAACTGTGCAACAGCTTTCTTTGTAGTTAGTACTGAAGTGACCCCTGTAAATTTAAAAGAATTAGAATTAAATTTGGCTATAACGTCTTGTTGGCTGCAAGAATGTGCTGTTTTACTCCTGATGTGAAATAGCAGGTGGTGGTTTGCTTTTTTTTTTCCTGGGAATCCCACTCGCTCTACATTTTGTATCCTAAATTCTGTAGAATTGCAGTGTTATAGTTGCTAGGAAGGTGGAACGTCACTGATTATTACATTTCTGAAAATGGCACTTATTTCGCAAAGTTCAGGGCTGTTTCCCAGCAAAGCAGACCATTAATCCAGGTAGTGGTGTCACTCTTGCCTGTGACTGCCACCCCTGCCTCTGGAGTTGGGGTAATCAGGGCCAGACACACCCTTTCCCCCCAGATTTTTATATCATGATGCTGTTGTCCAAGACTTCCAAGCGGTGCAGTTGCCTGCTCCCGACATGATCCAGGGTCTGCCTTACTTTTTGGGCACCAAATAGATGGCAGAGAGAAGCGGTGACTGATGGTGCCAGGACTCTTTCCATGATCCTGCCATGGTGACTGACATCTCCTCTGGGTCCCAGAGTGATGTGGCAGAGCTTTTCGTGATAGGGTTCACACAAAGTTTCTTCCATTATTGACCAGATACAGCCATTAGGATGGTTTAAAAGTGCAACAGCTGCATATTCCTGGTTTTATTAGTGTACCTGTGCTAACATACTAATTCTGTTACATTTTAATTTTAAAAATTATTATAATGACTGTAATGCTTTCTAATGATCCTTCTCCTTTGACATCAGTTATGGATTACGCATGCAAAAATGGCTTAAAACTTCCATTACTCTCAAGGTATTACCTGGACAAAGAATGTCTGCCACAAGACCCCTTGTTCAAGCAAGAATTAAAGATAATGGGCAAAGTTATAGGTTTAATTGGATTTCTCCCACCTCTTCATTCTGTCTGCCAATTTCGTTCCTCTTTTATTGTCACCCTTTCTTTGTTCACGTTCAGAGTGGTTTAATCCCTGATGGTCAGTCATACGTCTCCCAAAATAATGCTGTTTGTACTGAGCGAGTCAGATAGGAGGCAAAGCAATTATCAGTTTCCGTGTGTGCCTAGAAACAGATTCAAACTCGGGTGTGTTCTCTCTGAACCGTCCCAAAAATGTGTGCGTTACCACAGGCATGCCAGAGTTCTCCAAATTCTCATCTCCTGCCTTGTGTGGCCACAAAAAGTGCGGGTGTAAGGGAGAAAGGGAGGGAGGGTTTACCTTGGGAAGGAGGAGGATGGTCGGGTCATTCACTCCAAGCATTGTAAGTAATTGACTTCAGATTTGTTTTGTTCTGGGGAGATTTTAATTAAGCATTTTTATATGCTGTTTAATAAACATTTGTCCATAAGCGGTATCTTGTGATCCCCATCAGTAAAGCAGGAGGATTAATTTGCATGCTGTTGCTTGTTATTTATTTAAATAGCCACAGAAATTATCCTGAGTGTTCAGTATAAGGCAGCAGGGATGGGTCTCTGCACTAGAGACTATAGCATCTAAAATTACGGGTAGCATTAGGATTATTGTTGCTTTTTGCATGTGTGTGTTTTGGTTTGTGTTTTTTTTAAGTTTGGATTGGGAGAATATGGAGGAAAATATCAACATAAGTAACTGATACATAAGGTCAGAAGAAAAGCCCAGTGCCCTTTCTGTACACCAGTGTCTGCAAGCAGATTGCTAGGGAAAGCATTTAAGAAATGGGAGCAGTCTCCCAGCTTCTGGCAGTCAAGGTCTTATTGCTCCTTCAGGTTGCTTATGTTTGTTACTTAGTGCCTCGCAAATTTGTTAGTGTACTTATGCTAACACACTAATTCTGTTACATTTTAGTTTTAAAAATTAACATACACTAAGCAAATGTTCACTGCTTTCGCACAAGGCACAAATGACACCACAAAGAGGTGGCCAGGACATAGCCATGGCTGCATCGCACCAGATCGAGGGCTTGTGTAGCCCCATATCCAGTCCCCAGAAGAGACTTTGATTGGGTGCCTGAGAAGGGTCGGAGCAAAGCAAGCATGTGGTGATGCTCCCCCAGTCCTCTCCAGGCCTCCAACTGTTTTCAGTTCAGGGACTTCCTGAGCCAGATGTGGCTCTGTGTATTTGGTGACCTTCAGAAGATGTCTCTTCCCTGAACTTGTCCAGTCTTTGAGCCCATGTAAACTTTCAGCTTTCAAAACGTCACGTGGCAAGGAGTTGCAAACATCTGCCACCTCTGTGACGAGAGGACCCATCTCTCTTGTTTCAAAGGTTGCTCCTACTTGCTTATACCATGTATTGCCTATGAACTGATGTGGTGAATAAGATAGTTTTGTAGCTTTCCATCATATTCTTATTTCTTGGGTTCTTTTCCATACACAAAGGGTCATAGCTTCTTCATATGAAAACTGTTTCATACCTTTGATCGTTCTCATTACATTTCTCTGAACCTTTGTTTGACCCTTCCTAGTAAGCCCAAGAAGTCTGTAGGGAGGGATTTTCCTTTGCAAAAACTGTGTTGGTGTTTCCTAATTCTGATCTTCATTCTTGTCTGTCCTGATTTATCCAGAACAGTCATCGGTCCTTTATAGTCTGAAATTACTCACATCTCTGATTTGTTGTTTTGTGGGGGTTTGGTTTTGGTCTTTTCTTTTGTGGAGTTGTTTTTGTTTGTACTCCAGTCCTCACCTACCAAAGCAGCTTCAAGTCAGAGGCTGTGTCCCGTCATTAGTAATTCAGCTGTGCCATACTGGAATTTGTGTAGACCGCTGTGGTGGTACGGTATGGTCTTGAGCCTTTCTTACCATTCATTTGTTGGTTTGTCCTATGAAGAGTCCTGTCAGATGCAGACACATCCATTGAGTCCCTCACAAAGGAGGACTCCAGCATGGGAACCTCTCGAGATTTCTCCACAGTGCACACCAGTGCAAAAGATTATTCTCTGTGATGGCCCCCGTTTTCTCTGAATCTCCTTTTATACCTTGATCATCACTTGGCACTTCAGACTCCCTGGCAGACCTCCTGCTCTTGATGTGCTTGAAGAAATGATTCATTACTCATTTGATTCCCTTTCCTCGCTGCTCCTCCTGTTCTTTCTGGCCTGCCTTGTTACATTTGAAGTGCCAGAGTTTACAATCTTTTCTGTTTTCCTCACTTGGACTTGGTGTTGGCTAATTGAAGGATGCCTTTTTGGTTCTTGAAACCTGTGATGAGCCATGCTGATGTCCTTTGCTCTTCTCAAGTCTTTCCTAATAGGTGGTGCATATTGGTTTTGTGCCTTCCGTGTGGTTGTTAAGCAGCTTTGATGCTGCCAGTCAGATGTTATTTCTTGTAGCTGTCTGTTAGAGCTTCCTTTTAACAAGCTTTCTCCTTTTTATGTAGTTGCACTTTTTGAAGTTGAGCACAACGGTAGTAGATGCCTTGATTTTCGTTGTTCCTGTAGGGATGCTCAATTTGACTGTGGTACGGTTGCTGATGAGTCGTGGCTCTGCAGCCGTAGGATGTATGAGGAGATGACTCCTGCTGTTCAGGATGGAGCCAAGGGCAGTGGCTCCTTGTGCAGGCTCCCAAACCAGCAGCTCCATGGAGCAGCCTTTGGCAGCTGTGTGAAACCTTGGTCTCTGCTTGGTCACTTGCTCAGTTTGCATGGAAGGAGCTGAAATCTCCCTTTGTACAGCTGCACTGTGCCTTTGCTGATGTCGCTCGGTTTGCTGCTGCCAGTGTCACCGTAGTCCAGCCGTCCCTGGTGGTCCCAGCACTCTCCCTGATCTGACCAAGCTCCTGCTGCTTGGTGAGGTGGAGTTTTGTTTAGGTTTGTTCCTGAACTCTGTGTAGCATGTAATGTTCGTACGTCACCAGCTGCCTTCCCTGTGTATTTATATCCTAGGATGACACAAAATAGCCACTCAGTAATTGTCTCCCTTCTACCAGGTTTCTGGTACGACTGCTGCTGGTGCTTCTGTTTGAAGCTTGACGTCCCAGGGATCCAATTTTTCTTCTACTCCCTGCCTTGTGTGGAAGGCAGTGTATTGTTGGATTTTCTTCTTGCTGCCCTAGTTACTCTGCAGTCATCTGTGTCTGTTTTCATTCTTCGAATCTTCTTGACATCTTCACTTGATGACTCGGCACCTCCATGTCTTCATTTGTCATAGCAATGCTAGGCTTTTGAGCCATGTGTTCTTCTAAACCTTTCTCTTCAGTTCAACATTTCATTTTCTTGATCCTTAGGTACCAGTGACCTGGCTCCTATATTCAGGTGAGCTCCAGCCTTCCTGTACAAGTATCTTTACTCCAGAAATGCTCTGGTACCTAATGAAGCTGATCTCTTGCTTTGTCACCATCCTGTCAACTGGGTATTCACATTCTCTTTTTCTTCTTCCAGAAGCCCGTATATTGCTGTCAGGACATCCTTCCTTCTCTTCCTAGCATTACTGAGATCCAGATGGACCACACCATAGGTTTCTCCTCAGCATTTCCTAGGAACCAGTCCAGGCTCTGCGACCTTTGCAGCCGAGAGGCAAATCACCATGTGGGCTCCTGTCAGATCCCAGGCTCCAGCTGTCTTCTCTGCCTGATGATGCTCCAGCGCACCCCTTTTAGGCTGTATGATATCAGCCTCGTTTATGCATCAGCAGGGAGAGGGTATTTGTCAGAAGAGGGTTACTTTGGTCACTGAAACATCTGAGTACCTGTGAAATGATGGTAAAGGAAACTGAACTACCAGCTTCTGGCAGAAGTAATAGGAGCAGACCAGGTTATGATCAGAAAAACAACCTGCACACGTGTTTAAATTTGGCTTTATATTCTTGTTATCGCCTAGCAAATACTACTGTATTGTTGAATGAATGTAGTAAGCTAACTTTAGGTAGAACAGGTATGTGTTTACGTGTTGAGTAAACAGATTTATCGATGTATCAGAGACTCAGTGGGAACAATTCGGAGATCAAAGCACTTCAGTTCTGCTCAGGTATTGGAGACATTTTCTTAGGGTAGGGATGTGCAGGATCAATGGGAGACCCGTTCTGGAAGGGAGAAGTCCTATGTTGCATCTGGCATTCACTGCAAATAGTACTAAATAGCAGTGTGTAGGGGAAAAAACAGAGGCAACATAAGCACAATATCAGAAGCGTTTTGAAAGTGTGCTTTTTCAAATATCTCAAGAAAATGTCAGAGTCTATTGATTCAGGGCTTACTGAGTAAGGAGATGCAGAAAATTCCTCTGACTTTATAATTGACTTGCTTTTGTAACCTAAATTCTTAGGGAGTGTGTGGGTTTCTCAGTGCATGAGATGTGCTGATTTCTCTTAATAAGACCTGTAACAGATTATTTTGTGTTGCACTGGTATGTTGGTTTTGTTGGGGTGGGGGGTTATTTTGGTGCTGGTTTTTTGGCTTTTTTGTGTTAATGTGTGGGGGTTTTTTGTTTGGTTTTGTTTGACTTTTTTAAGATTTATCTTGATGGAAGGAGGAGACTGAGAGAGATTGAGCCAAACCCCATGTTGTTTTGTGTAAAGCCTAAACATACCTGTATACACAAAACCTGAAAACCTAAGGGTTGTGGGCAAAACACTTCACAAAAAATTGAACTTTATTGCTCCAAAAAAAAGACATTTCCCTTTCAAAATCTATTTTAGAGTTGTCTTTTTTTTTTTTTTCTTCCTAAGACAGTTCTACTTTTGGGCCAGTGCATGAGAATGATTCCTCTGTGGATCTGCCTCAATAGTGTGCCTGTGGAGAGCAAACATTTAAAATAACTGCTCCTGTATTTTAAGACTGGACATTACAGGATCACAATGTTCAGAAGCATAGCGTTTCCCTTAGAAGCATTTCTGGTAAAGAGTAACTACACAGAGCATTTGGGCTTCCTCCTGCTCAGGCAAGAGGATCCAAGGGCTTGCACTGAGGGCTGAGTAAAAAGTAGGACTTTTGGGTCAGGTGTGTTGCCGAGGGTATCACTTCTGGTCAGGTTGCCATGCAGATGTGATGTAGCTTGATTTTGCGTCCTCCTGCCTCAACTCATGCGTTTGCTTGTCTCTCCCAGCAGATCCCACCGCAGTATGGCCAGCAGGGCGTGAGTGGTAAGGCCAGCAGCCATACTACAACCAGCAGCCGCAGCACCTGCCGCCCCAGGCCCAGTACCTGTCGCAGGCCCAGCAGCGGTACCAGGCCCAGCAGGTAAGCACCGTCCTCTGCTACCGACCATTGCCCTGGGGCTGGGAGTGTCGAAGTTATCTGTGCAGAGTGAACAAAACTCACCCGGCCTCCTTCCAAGAGAACAGCTTGAAAAACAAAATTAAATAAACACCAGATCAGGCAACTTCCTTCTGAAAAGTGGGAATGTACACTAAAAATGCATCCGCACACACTTTCGGGCGTCATTTTACATCAGCTTTTTTGAATAAAGACAGTGTATCTACCCCAGCAACTATTAATTGTGCTTTTAAAAAGAAGTACCAGTTTGTTGATCGGATGTCAGTGGAGGCTGGAGGTTTTCCCTGCTTTTGTTTTGTTTTCCCCGCGCAAGGCAGGTGTTGTTGAGAGCTCCTGCATCTAACATGGTCACTACTGCTTTGTTTTTCATGTTATTTCATTTGAGGATAGATGAGGTCAAGGCGTTTTGGAGCTGCTTTGTCAAGGGACCTTCTCAGGAGGTATTTTTAATTGATGCTACAGCTATTAATTTGAATGTTGTCAGTCTGCACATCCAGTTAGTGAAGCTGCATCATTCAGTATCCATTGCTGTTCTTGAATTGTGCTTTATGTGGTAGCCATTAACATTCATTTAAAGCAATTCTGGTTTTAATTAAGATCAGAAGCAATAGTGTATGAGTCTGCCTGGATTTTAGATCCTGAGCAAAATGGATGTCCATCGCTGATGGAGCTGAGCGTGTAGGCTCGGTTCTGTCTGCGGTCTCAGCTCTGCTAATCACGGAAAGGTGATCTGGAAATGGAAGGATGGAGCTAAAGCAAACTCCTCATCCTGGGAAATCTAACAAAAGTGAGTTGCTCAAGACTGGGTATTAGTGGAAGCATCAGCACTTGCTGCAGGTCGCTGGGGAATTCTGTCAGGCACAGCTGATTAACATTTTGGGATAACGCTGGTGCAGTATAGAAACCCTAGCTTGAAATAAAAATAGTGTGTAAAATAAACTAACAAAAGATGCTTTTAAGTAGCAATGATACAGGAGGCTCCCCTCCTTCGATTTTAGAATAAAGCTATGATAATTTCACTGTGTAATTACATGTTAATTTTTCTTCATCTACATTTTAAAATTCCATTGAGAATTAACTTTTTTCATTAAAATGCTAGATGGTTTATGAAATAGAATTCTTAATTGTATCTGTGATATTCTTGTAAATGTCACCCCTTTCCATCTTTTGGATTATACGTAACTGCGACTTTAAAGACTGCAGTTGTGTCTTTAAATTTAATTTTCTCCCCTTTTACTCTGGCATTAAACACTTCATTTCTGTATGCCTTGAAAATACTGTTCATAAGCATTTGGTAAAGTTTTAGCAGATAAGATCCCTCTAATACAGCATATAGGATAGAAGAAACAGCTGCTCCAATGTCTACATATCACAGTTGATGAAATTGCAAGGATTTTGCTGCCTTGTCACCTCATCATATTTTAAATATTGTCAGTTGAATAGATTGACTATTTGAGTTTAAAAAAAAATGGACAAACCATACTGACTATACAGGACTTCAGGAATAACAAGGTACTGATTTATCTGTTGATACATGTTCCAGTTACATCTTACACTATTTGTGTGTAGATGGGAATATTTCATATAAATACTAAAAATCTAAGGCAGTTGCTTGGAGCAGAGGTCCCATCTCCTTGTCATTGAATCTCACTGGAAAAAAGAGGTTCACGATGGACGGGCAAGAGGCAGTGGGGACAGACTGGGACAAGGGAATTTGCAACTTGGTAAAAGTGGGGGGGCAATTACCATGAAGATTTTCAGACACTGAAAGGAGTCTAGAAGTGGCACATCCATCCTTGGAGATGCTCAAAATCCAACTAGACAAGGCTCCCAAACGCCCTGTTCCCACTTGTCTTGCTTTGAACTGGAGGTTTGACTAGATGACCTCTCTCTTTGAACCTGTGTGATTCTGTGTGGCTGTGATTTCATACTGGTTTTATATATTTTAAATATAGTTTTAAAATAAACTACAAAATCATATAATATCTTTTGCACCAGTTGGTGTATCTCTCTTATTTCTAACTCTCTTAAATGTTAATATTAACTGTTTATTTGATTGTGTCAGTTAGAAAACTGAGGTGGTCTCGATTATGCAATCTGTCATCTTTTCTATCTGTCATCCTTAGTTTTGCTCTTCTTTCCAGCTTGCAGGTGAATTGTCTCCATGTTTTCATCATTAACCATTTTTCTTGTCTTTTTATATTGATTTTTTCTTGCCTTTTGCACCCAAAATTAGTATTAGCAAGTCCTACCTTTGAATAGTCACAACTTTGAGGAATGTATAAAGTCAGCTGTTTCAGTGTGTTGGCCTCAAGAAGAGAAGCTGGCCCCTGGACGTGTTTTTGCCTTACGCTGGCTAGCCAAAATTATGGGGAAAATTTAGACTACAAGTGTTTTTCCTGGAAAGCATGGTTGAATCGTGAAGCCAGAGAATGTCACTGTAATAGTACTGGAGTAATTCATGGTAGCCCCAGTTGTGGATCAGGATGTTGTTACTGTGGTTAAGTATGTAACAAAAATGTGGGGTTTTTCACCCCAAAGAGTTGTTCTGTGATGGCCTGGAAGGTGGTCTTGCTTGTAGCAGGGGAGCAGCTGGAAGGTGAAGTTTCATGTTCTTTTTTTGGGTAAATAACCCCATCTCCATGATTGCTGCCTTTGTGATCCGAGTGCAGTTGAACTGGTGATACTTCAGGATGGAGAAGAGAAATGACAGTTTGGAGAAGGGGGGGTTTCTCAGTGATTTGCCTTTTCTTTATTTCCCTTGTAAGTTTATGACGATTTGTTTGTTTTGGAGACTATCAAGATGAAAGTAGTGATTATTCTGGACGATGGCCTTTTTCTTGCCACCAGTTTCCTTTTATGTAAAGCCCTGCAGTGTGCTGAACCTGGTATTTTTATTATGGGAAGAAAACGGATGCAGAATTTCATAGGGATAATGCTTTATTTTTGCTCTTTTAGACACCATGTGAGCGAGCTCCTGCAGTCAGGCATAATTCATAGTGCTGTGCCTTGGAGTTGGTACTCGTCTTCATTTCTCACGTAGTGTGGAGGTGTGAAGCCATTGCTCCTTTTCCTTGGCTCACTTGAATGCAATACGCGATCCTGGTCAATAAAAGTAAACAGATAAAATAATTTCCAGTGACTTGTGACTTGCCATTCTTCTAATAACCGTGGACGGGAAGGAGGGGAGTGGGATTTATTTGCAAGTTTGAACTGTACGCTATTTGGATCTTCGTTAAATTGATTGCACGGTGGGCAGAAAAGGGGGTTTCGTAAGAGGTGAGTTGATAGTAAAGCGGGCATAGTTTACTATAGAGCCACATTGTAAGCCGGCATCAGTCATCCCCTTTTCATACCAGGAGCCTGCTGTGTAAAAACCATTAAAGGAAGAGCTTTGTTTTAAGCAAATTTATTGCAGTAGCAGATTCATTGATCATTAGATATTGCCAGTACCATCTTTTTTATTTTTTTAACTTATTTTTACCTTTACTGCTCTTTAAAAGAGAAGAGAAAGATGTGCTACACTATGACAGTGTAGCCCTTGGCAGGGCTTTTCATCTTCAACTGACATATAAATGAATAAATGCTTCAGTTGTTTTTCCAGTTTTAAAACTTTTGCAATAAGTAGAAGTGATATTTTGCTCAAGAATGGCATGTAATTGCAAACTTAAACTGTCATCATTAAATATTATTTTGTTAAAATAGTGTGATGTATATTTGGGGTTATTATGTTTTCCAACTGGCTTTTTAACAGTCATGTTTATATATTTTCTTGGTTTATGTAGCATGTGTTCATCTGTATCGAGAGAGGATCATGCCTTTGAGCTTTAATGTGTTATTTTGAGTTAGGACCGTACAGCTTTTTGACAAATGAAGTGGATCTACAAAATAATTATGTTCTTAATCTTAGTTAAACAAAAATAGTTATTTTATTCTACACCTGCTCCTGTTCTCCAGAAGACATCTTTTATTTAAAGCATTCCTGGAAGCTTTCTGCTTGCAGTTTTCCAGCACAGAGGGGGATTATGCTGATCCCTTTTCTCAAGTGCACGAAATAAGATCAAAAAGGGGGAGGGGGAGGGGAAAGTGTGGTGGGACCTCAGAGCCCGTGCACTCTCCTGCAGTATTGGTCCTTCTGGTTCATAGCGTGGTCTAGGGACCACTTATGCTCCCGCAAGGGACTGTCGTGTCTGCAGTTGCCTGAACTGGGTCCATGGAGGCCTTAAATTTCAGGTTTGTTCCCGAACTGGTGAGAATGGCTTGAAGTCGTCTGAGTCGCAGGGCTGTGACAATGACGGGAATGTTCTTGTGCAGACATCTGTTTCTAGCGTTGAGTCAGTGCAAGGTAGGACAGCTAAAACATTGCCCAATTTGAAAATGTGAACAAAATGTGAAACTAATTAATCTGTTTTCATGTCCAAGCTGTATGACTGTCATGAAAACAGAACAAATTGTATTGTGGCAAAATGCATCAGATTATTAAAGTGATTTTGGTACAATGAGGATGAAGTCTTGTTTTTAAATTTGATATGAGCTGCTAAAGTTCTTTTAACAGCGTAAGCAGCATGTTAATTAACATTGTCAAGCTGTTTTGGTGTGTAACACTGTACAGAAATACTGGGTTGGTAAGTTGGGAATAGTTGTGTTACATGCAAATACCACATTTATTAGGAAGTAATACAGACAATCCTCAGAGTCCACATTTAAGTTTTATACCTCAGCACAATTACTCTTTTTTAAAAAATATCTACTCTTAAGTTACTAGAAACTGGCACAGAATTAACAGTCACCTGTACTGTATTTTTGTTGTAACTCCCGCAGAACTTAATTTAACCTTCTTTTAGAACATACAGGGCCTTGCAAGTAACGTAGAGCTGCCTATGGCTTAAAGTTGCAATAAAAATCATGTGTCCTTCTGTCCTTTTAACTCCTGCATCTGTACTCATCTACGGCCAGATGAGTGGTTGCACCTAATATTTGTTGTGTTAAGAACCACAGGAAATCTGGGAAAGAAGACGCTTGTATGTTAATCTGACATTTGCTGCCAGGCATATAGGAAAGCATTCTTTGTGGAAGTTGGCTATTACACTTATATGGGAACTCATAATCGAATTTAATGTTCAGAAGAGATTGTTGCCCGCTGTCATTGGCAGTGGCTGACACCACTACTTGTTGAGTACCATAAATCCTTCATGGCTTTGTTGTCTCAGCAACAGAGGTGCCTGGCGTATACGGTGTCTTGAAATGCTAGGCTTGTCTTTAACTTACAAACAATTATTTTGAGGGTAAAGAGGTACAAGGGAGAAGTGATTCCTTTAAGCCATTTAACCCCAAATCCATGGCACTGAGAACTTTTGCTTCTGGTGGGTGCTTGTTGGTTGGCTTTTAGAAACCAGGGCTGTTTGTACATAGCAGAGAAATGCCTGACAACAAAACGTCTGGGTGCAAAATCTCCTACAGATATAAAAATACATCCTTCTGCAAGCTCTTCCAGCCTCCTTCCTGCAGGACCTGAAGTTAGAGACAAGGAAAAACAACAGCATAACTTTTATGAAGGCATCCATTTTGATATGCTGAACCCTTTGCTGCCAGCCTACTTCAGAGGGATCAGATGGATACCAAAAGGCACAGCGCAACCTTGCCTTTTTGCATCTGTAATAAAGTTTGGCTGGACTCTGGGGGAGTAGAGGGAAGGGGAGCAGCTTTCAGCAACTGCCTTCCAAACTCACACAACATGACTCGAATCTTGGCTTCTAGACAAGGCACTGGTGACCAGCACCTCTGAAAGGCAGTTGTCACCTTACCTTGCTGAATGCTGAAGTGATTTAAAAACAAACTGTGGAAGTACTTAGGAACTGTACTGATCTTGTACATAAAACTAATTTATGCCTTTTGAGCCTTTGTTTAAGCACATGATGTTTTTAGGAAGGGCAAATGAGGTTGAAACCTGTGTAGGTTCAGTGAAGACTTAACTGATTGAAGTCTTTGCCAGTTAGATTTCTGCTTTTACAAAGTATTATTTCATAATCATGATGCTGCTATGACAGCAAATAAGTGTTAAGCATATGGTGGTTTATCGGTGTGGCGGTGGTTACTTAGCCCAGGAGTTCAGCGAAACCGTGACTCCTGTTGTGCTACATCTTCTCCCAGTGGTAGGAACAGCTGATTATTGTCCGTGTGGGAAATGCTCTGTTTGCTCAGGGTTGCTTATATCATTCCAGGAAATGTGTCAAACCTTTCTCTCTTTGCCTCGGTGATTTATATCTGTATTTATAAGATTATAATAGGTGCTAGCTTGTCAGACTTGGGGAATGATCTTCCAGAGGCAAGTAGCTAGCAGGAATAGAGTCAGGCAGGAAAAGCAAGGATAATTGTCTGTAAACTCACACCTGAGCACAAACACAAAATTGAGGGCATAGCACAGAGCAGCACTCACAGCAGCGCAGGCTTACTGTTGCTGAAGGCATGTTGGCCAAACCCAGAAGTCTGCATTCAGATTTTGAGAAGACTTTCTCGGCCCTGTTATTTTAAAGTGAGCATTCACAGATACGGTGATCGACACAGCCAAATAAAAAATAACTCCAATCTGTTAGGTCCAAGGCCTTTATAGTCACCATGTATAATTACCCCTAACACATATCCGTCTTTGTAGTAATTTGGATTTAAGTGATATTACTGGGGAAGGAGAAGCATTTTATCTAGCAAAGTGGTGCCACTGTTGATGTATAAAATGTAGCAAACTTGCTTATGCTTCTGTTTTACCCCCTTCCAAAGGGCTGTCACTGAAAGTACTTGTTTGCCTCTCTGTTGTCTGAACAGTCGTATGGCACCCTTGGTTTAAAGTGCCCTCATTGTACTTAGACGTTTTCCCAGTCTGTGTGTTCTTTTGCTGCATTCATCTCTTAATGTTTTTCTGCCAAAAATAGGTTTTTCATTTGCAGCTTGAAGTTTGGAGGGCCAGCTTGCTCCTCCTGAGAGAGCAGCAAGGGCACCTCTTCAGGCATTGCTGCTGTGAAGGTTTGATGGTATCTGGCCAGGTAAGCAGAGAAGATGGGGCAGAGCCCATGGCAAACCTGT
>NW_010186875.1:40925-58245 GCF_000695765.1 Mesitornis unicolor | reverse complement strand
GGAATGCTCCTGACCACAGGTACCCTGCTGGTTTTTAATTTTATCACCTGTTTTTGTATCATTCTAAACCCTGGTAGAAGTATTACAGCTCACGCTTGAGCAATGCAGAAAGGTCTGAGTTCTGATGAGATTTTTTTCTGTACTAAAATGAAGTTATCGTACAGTATTATAAAGGAACTCTGGCAGTAAGAGCCTCCTTTCAGCTAAACTGGAAAGAGAAAATTTTGTCTGGGGGACTAGGGAGGTCTTATTTTGCTCTTTTATTGTTAAGTGGTCAGATACATACATACAATCAGTCAATCAGTAGATTCAGTGGACAGTGTCCCATGTCCATAACAAAAATCTCTGCAAAACATTCCAGTGCAAAAGGTGAGGATGCTGAATACTTTTTTTATATACTAAAAACTTCAGTATTTATCAGTAAATAATCCCGAAAAGAAGTATTTTTCATCTCAACTTAAAAACTGTGTAAAGTCTATCACGGACTTAGTACATTATGCTTAGAGCAAAGTTTTTTTAAAGAGTTTAGTGATACAGTAGGAGACAGGTGTTCAGATGTATTTTTCAGAGTTCTCAAATCAGTGGTTTGACTTTGATCCACAAAGTATTATTATTATTGTTGTTATGATGGTGGTATTTAAAGTTTCTAAATTATGATTTCTCTCAGTATTTAAATCACAGAAGGTTAATTAAAGCAGTTCTTTATTTTGCAATTGCCTGGTAATATTAACCTCACAAAGTCTGCATTAAATCAGTGAAGTAATAGAATTGCATTTGCTTTATAAAATAACTCTACAAGAGCAAAGACAAAGCCATTTATAGTTCAGTGCCATTAATTGCTTGGCATTTAGATATCAGTGTAGGAGTCAATTAATTAACTTGATAGTAAAACTGTTGGAATGCAGGCTGATAAAAACGACTTTGTTTTAGAAGATTAGTGATCATAACTATTGTTGCTCCCCTTCCCACTCTCTTTATTTCTCAGTGATGATTTTCTTTTACTGTTATTCTGAGAGCAAAATTAATATCCCAGAAATAATTTTATTGTTACCTTTGAAATTTAGCAGTAAGTTAAACAGAATAGTGAGTTTATCAAAGATGAGGTGTCCCTCATCACGTAATAGTCTTTTGCTTTACGATCTATTAATCTGATGGGTGTTCCTTAGGCAAAGTTGTCTACACAAATGTTTTGGAATTTGAATGCACAAACCGTGTTTTAAGAAAAAACTGAAAATGCAAATACTATAGTACTATGAACTAGGTGATGAAGTTGGAAAGTCTGAAAAGTACTCATAAATCTGAGTTGTAGCTTTTTTGTTTATTTTCTGGGTTTTTTGTTTGTTTGTTTGGTGTTTTTTTTAGTTCTGTATATATCCCAAATTTTAGTGGTCTTGTAAATTACACCTCATGGCCGGTTGCAGTGCAGCAGTATTCTCTTATGGCCTTTAAATTAACACACGTGATTTTCCTCAAAGGTAGAGAAAATAAGTTTGTTAGTATTTTCTGGCATAAAATTTACCACTGTATTCTTTGGGCTGCCCGTATTTTCTTTAATAATTGAAGATGTTCACTGTACATATATCTAGCTTTATTTTCCATATTTTACATTGGGATTTTGTTGTTAAGAAAATGTATTATCTGAATACAGGTCAGCATATATTTTATATGTATTCATTACCCTTTCCAGTATTTCCCTTTTACTACATTTTCTTGTTACAGGAGGATTTAAAATAGATTTAGAAGCGTGCAGCTGAAATCTTAGAGTGTTTCAGTTGTTGCAATCAGATATGGACAACAAAGCAGCAAATCAAAGTAAGAAAGATACCACTTAAAAAGCAAGTTTACCTTTACACGTTGACAAAACTACTGGGTGTTTTTGTTGTGGGAGAGAGGAGAACAACTGTTGGTGTTGGTGAGTTGTCCCGCAATAAATCAAGCTCTGCAAGAGCACAGCCTCTCCCTTCGTGTCTTCCTCACACTGCTCCCTGTTGCAAAGTACCCATCTTGGGTAACTTCCACGTGCACGTTTTTAGGTAGAAAATGAAATAGCTGGCTATATGTGTTTGATTTTGGGGTGTCTGGCTACAGAATTCATAAAGATCGTGCTCCTTCATGCTCACAAAAAAAAGGAGTACTTTTTCACCACTTCTTCACTTGTTCCCCACCCTGCTCTGCTCTCCTCTCACGCTCCCAAAACGAGCCCAGCTGGGAATACTTTCTTTCAAAAAAATCACAGTTGTCACGGTGGTGGTGAAGACCTTCCTGCCTCAAAGATTAAAGAAATCACTTGCTGCTCTTGGTTTAAGCTGTTGTATTGTTGTATTGAATAGCCTCTGCTGCTGGGTGCTCCCCTCTGTAAGTCATTGCTGTCTTTCCACTCCTTGGACTAAGACATTTTTCCACGTGGCGTCTGGATTTAGAGAGTGATGTGCAGATACTCTGTGCCTTCACAGAATGCAGAGGAAGAGAGGACAGTAATGCAGCTAATTTGGGAGACCCAAATGTAGCACGCTAATCCTTTCACACACTGAAAAACTAAGTTAACCACAACAGTAGAGTCCAGCTGAGAAACCCTTCATTACCAAAATTATTAGGGACTTGTTTGCATCTGAACTTCAGTTCCTTCTGCTGTTGATAAATAGTAGGTAAATTAAATGATCAAAATTAGGTTTAAGAGACCTCCATGGTGTGTAGTATTAGGGAATAAGTTAACAGGTGTCACTGTACTGTGATATAAATGTTGTCTGTAACATAATACAGCTTTATATTTGAGAGGGGGGAAGAAACACACACAAAACAAACCTCACCATTCTGCTTTTTTTGTATGCAACCTCAGTGATGTTTTAGGTGTTGCTTACAGCCCTTCCTCACAGATCTGCTGGTTTTCATGAGCCTTTAGATGAAGTCCTGGCTTTTACCTCAAAGCACGGTTACAGACGTGCCCCTAAGAAAACGCTGAAGAAATGTTTCCCAGTCTCAAGTGAGGAAGTCTCATCCGTGGGTACCGATCTCCCTTAGCCTGGAGGCAGCAGCTGCTCTCGGTGCAGCTTTTTTCTTTACTCTGTGAGCTGGCTCCGGGCTCTCAGCGCTGCTGTAAGCTGCGGGCAGCGCTCTGACCTCCTTTCTGCCATCAGCCGTCTGCTCTGGAGAGCTGCTGGGCAGCAGCAGGCGGTTGGGGGCAGGCGGCTGCTCTCCGGGGTGCAGGGCCCCCCAAATCCCCACTTCTGCAGCAGCCAAGTTGGAAGAAACGGCGGGTTTTAAATCCAGCTCCCTCTCCTGCGTTTTGTTGGGTTTAGCTTTTTGGGGTGCAGAGCTGATGTGTTCCTCCCTGAGTTTTAGGAAGGAACGGTTTGGCGTAGAGCAGGATGCTGGGTGACACAAAATGTCTAAGTCGGCACAGTAACATGGCTGTCTGTCCCAGGTAACTATAAGGCATAGGACATGTGAAAACCACCAGGGCTCTTATTTATTATTTTTTTTTCTTTTAAATATAGTTTTTTCAGTGAAAAGATGGACAGGGAGAGGAAGGCAGTGGATGCAGAAAATGAAAGCCTGGTTGAACTGCCCACTCTTGCGTTTTTTTAGGAAAAGCTCTGTAAACATGGGAAAATTAATGGGGAAAAATGTGTGGTTTACTCTTTATTTCCAATTGTATTTCTCAGATTACCTCTTCAGGTTCTGTCTCATCTCTTCATTCACACTGGAACTTTACATCTGTAGAACAAAGAAACTACCTTTTTTCCTGTAAATGAAGAACTGGCAGGTGTTTATCAGGCTGCGCAACGTGCAACAGTCGCGTTTTAATACAAACATCAAACTCGCCTGGTTTTTTTCATGTGGCACGTTACAAGTATGAGAGAAGAAAATGAGAAGAAATGTCTTGTTTCTGATTAAATCCGCTACTGATATGCTCTGTGATCCATGGAATGCAATAGTGGCGGAAAGCAAAAAGCAAGATAAGGGTTTCTGAGAACGATTTCATCTTGGAGCTCTTCCTGCATCACTTGCTTAATGTGGCTCCTGAAGGCCACACAGAGGAGACACACGTGAAAATGGACAGGAGTGTTTAGGAAGAGACCTTTCTGTGTGGTTATTTGGCTCAGATTACCTGATACGGGATGAGAAGCTGTGCTGTCCAATGTTCTTCCTGTAAGATGTGGGGGGTTGACCCTATCTGTGCTTAATATGCTTTCAGTGTATTCTGCAGGGGAAAACCTTTCATAGTTCAGAAGTCTGAGTTTGTAAAAAGTTTCTGAGAGTTCTGATGGACTAAGCCTTAATAATATATTTACTTACCCAAGGTAACTGTCTTTTGCATCAACTGCAGCCTTCCCCCTCTGGTGTCTTAACTTTGTTGTTATGCTGTGATAATTGGGAACCTGAAGGTAGAAAACAGTGTTCCCATTCTAGATGTTTTTCTTTAAATTAGCTTAAAAAAGAGATCTAGGAAATAGGTTTAGAATGAAACTGGAGATATCCTGGAAGGGAAGATATTAATGGCATTGAAGAAGATGATGAGATGCCTTATTGACAATGACTGGGCTACACCTGAGCCATCCCATCTGGCAGAAATTTTCCAAATTTCTCCAGGTACATGGTAGGATTTTTCTCTGAGTCAGCTATTTTGAGTTCACGACTTGCTGGTTATTTGTCCCAGTGCCTCTTCTAAAATCTGATGGGGGAAACCCTGCTCTTAGTTATTTTACAACTTTGTTGACAGTTTGTGCTGTAACAGCTATGATATGGTTGGGTTTGTGCCAAGCTGGGAAGTTCTGAGTGGAAACTTGTAGCCTTCTGTTTATAAAAGCCTGGGTTTCTCTCTCTCTCTCTCACACACACACGCACACACACACATGCTCTTCTTCTACGGGAGGAAGGATTTTCTGCGATTCATAAAAAATCATAAGCTTTGAAACCTGACGGCATTGATGGATAAAATATCAGGAGTCAAAAGAAAAAGGAATCGCAGGAGAAGACTGAGCCCAAATATCCATGGGGGACTCCTCAGCTGTGACTGCAGCACATGGTGCCATGTTCCTCTTGTCCTTAATGTTCATTCCCTGACAAATCCATTCCTAGACACTTGAAAGAAAAGTGACCTTTCAAAACTGAAAGTGAGAATTGCCAATTCTATGCATTTCTTCAGTGCAGACAATTTACCCGAAAATTTCTATCCTTATTTATCTCTCAGTCTGTTGTGCCTATTCTGTGATACGCTGCATGTTAACATTTCCTAATGCAGAACTAAAGAAAAGCAGTAGGGCTTTTCTCTCCTCTGTTTTTTCAGTGAAAATGATACTGAGCACTGTTTGGTTATGAAGTCAGCCTCTTAGTGAAATATGGTATTATTTAATCGTCATTATGTTTAGTATATAAATGGACTGTTTTTATTGGACAGTGCATATGTATAAACAGATAAAATTATACACGCAGCCCCATGCATATTTCATCTGGGAGATTCCCATGCCTGCAGCTTACTGAGAGCAAGCTGATTTTTCACTTCTCAAGAGTTGCTTTCCAAGTGCAGAGTGATCCAAGGATCTAAACAGCTTTATGGAGAATATAAGAAAATAGTCAGTGATCTCGGTCCCATTAGGAGTGCGCAGGTATCTGCATCATAGCAAACACGGGTGTATTTGTTTCCAAACCTCGTCTAGAATGGAGCAAAAAGATTTGATTTCTGTTTCCCACTGCCAGAAAGGAAAGCACTATGGAAATTTTGCATTTAAAAAGACAAAGGGTGTCCTGTCTGGGGTTTTTAATGTGCTCTTCGCTGTGCGGAAAGACATTTCATACATAGTCTTCAAATACCCAGGTAAAAGTAAATTCCATTCGTCATGCAGTATTTCTCATGAGAAAGCATGCTGTCTCTTCCCTCTCCTGCTCCAGTCCCCCTGGAAATTACAGTAGGAAGCCAGGTTAAAATCTTGCAAATGTGGGAAAACCCGTGCTTGGTACTTTGTAAGGAGTTAATGGCTCTTGATTTTTCAAAATATAAAACTCATTTTGCTTTTCAGCAAAATGCTGTAGTGTCTGTTTGGAAAAAGGAACAATTGTGTTCCTAAAATGATGTCTCCCAAATTGAATATTTCATGTATCCTTTTTCCCAGCTCCTGGTATTTCTGGGTGGTTTTTGTTGTTGCTGTTTTAACAAGTGTTTGGTGTATTTTTTTTAAGAGTTAGGTTTGGAAGCTGAGATCTGGGGTTGCTGGGTTTATTACAGATGCCTGCAGTGACAGCCCCTAGCGTGTGTGAGTGTGTCTGTGTGTGTGTTTGTGTGTGTTTGTGTGTGTGTGTGTGTGTCTGTGTGTGCATATTTTTAAATAAAAAGGAAAGCAGAGGTTTGCTCATTTGTTTGCCCATTGTGAAGCTGTCCTGCACCTTTCTGCTCCTTTGTGCGGGGGTGAAGGCTGCTGAATGGAGGCCTTGTGCCATTTGTTGATTTTAAACCTCGCTGTTAATCCACAGGAACCTGCTGGTGTGCGCAGCAGGAGAGCTGTGTGACAAGTGGAAATCTGGGCGGGGGGGAGCGCGGGGGGTCACAGGGGATAATAATCATTCAGCCATCAGCCTTTGTCACCCTTAAGCCTAATTGTTACCCTCTGCTGGTAACCGCATTGAAGTGCTGGCCTTTTAAGTGTTTCTTGATTTTACTTGGCACAGGCTTACGGATAGCACCGTTTTATTGCCGGGTTTGCATCGCATCAAGTTTGCCGGGGTTTGTTTTATCAGCCCCGCTGAATTTGCTGTGTCCCTTAAAATAATTCGGGAGAGCCCAAAGTGATGGAAGGGGCTGAATGGAAACAGTATGGTCCTTGACAAATATCCCCCTGTCAGGAGCAGGGCTAAAAGCAGAGGCAGAAAGCTTTCCTCCCTGAAAAGCCAGCTCTCTCCTGGAGCCTGTGTGCGAGCAGTGAGCGTGGGTACGGGCACCTGACTGTCAGAAAATGCCCTTTATAAGCAGAGCAAGGTGATGCTCAGGCTGCGGCAGGGTGCTAGGAGCACCCGTGTGCTTTCAGGTACCCGTCAGAACCGAAAGTGTGAGGGTAGCTGAAGCAAATTGAACCGGTAGTAAACTCTGGAGGGAGAGGAGAATTAAACCATTTGGAAACGACAAAGAAAAAGCTTGAAGGTGGGATATCTTTTCTAGCAGTTGGGAACTGGTTCTCCAACTTTCCCTGCCAGTTCCACATGCTAGAGTCAGTATTGCACCTTCTGCTGTTGTCCTTGAAGAAGTTAGAGTAGAAGCTGCTGTAGTAGCTAAGACAAAGCCTGAATCTAAGGCTTTGCAATGGACAGGTATCTCTGTATGTTAAGTAAGGCTGTGTTGTGGGATGGGAGATGGCAGGGGGGAGGTTTCCATTGCTCCCCCCACCTCTGTGTGATGGGTGTTGTGTTAGGCTGTTACCTAAGACTGCTTGGGCTTGCGAAGGGAGCGAAACGGGGATTTTCCTCTTGTGGTTGCCAGTACAGGCTTTGGAGCTACTTTTCATGAAACGCACTTTCCTTCTAACCTGTCATATACAATGTGCTTCCAGCAAATGCAGCGAATGCATTGCGTGCTACCACCTGATAGCTGGTGTTGGGAAGTCGTGCCAGTAGTAGTGATGGTAAATCCAGGGTTGTTACGTGAGTCTGATTACACAGCCTGATTACAACCTTACTTTCAAGTCAGTCTTCCACCTGGCTCAGTACTTCATCAAAAGGCTTGAGAATACGTCTTGGAGTAGGTCAGTGTTTTGACCACTTTGTACTTGCTACTCTTCTACAGTAAAAGGGGGTTGCTTATTTGGCAGGTTTGTTTTCGTGTGTTTCCTCATGGTGTGAGTCCCTGCTGCTTGTCAGCACGCCACTCTGCTCCTTGGATTTCAATATGAACAGCACAGGTCAGAGTGATACCTGTGCAGGCTTCGTACTTCCATCAAGAAGGTTTAACTAGTAAAACTTCTGATAAAAAAAAAACCCATCAGCACCCAGCTGTTGTATTTTCACCCTTCTGTGGTGCAGATTTAATTGTAATTACTGAGTCAGGCTAATAACTCTGTTCCAACTGTTGTTGCAGGACATGTCTCAGGAAGGCTATGGAACCAGATCTCAACCCCCTATGGCCCCAGGAAAGCCGAACCATGAAGACTTGAATCTAATCCAGCAAGAAAGACCATCGAGCTTACCAGTAAGAAACTAATGTTTGTTTTGGTATTTTGAAATTAAAGCCCTTTATGTAGGATTTCAATGCATCAAGGATGAGTGAATGAGAAATACTGAAAGAAGAAATATTAAACGAGGTTGATCACAAACCAGTTTTAAAAAAATACGGTGAGAACAAACAGCTTGTATATGAGTGGACTTAGCTTAGGCTTGTTCTGGTTCAAAAGAGCGCTACTTACGCACATGCTTGTGCACATGTGTATTTGCATAGAGGAAATGGTTTGATTTTTTAGCTTTAGGAGTTCCGTACTTGCACAAAACAATCTGGTGAGGAAGAGGCTTTTTCTGTGCCCTTTTCAAAGGATTTCAGTGGATTCTGGTTTACAATGCTGCTGCCAGGAGTTACTTGCTCCAAATCTGAAGCATCAGTAATGAATTTGGCGTGTTAATTCTGCTGCTGTCTACTACTGCACAAGTGTAGAAGTGGGAATTATGGTGATAATTGGGCTAGGCTGATCTTTTGGTTAGGAAATGATTTTGGACTAACAATTCTTAGTTTTTCTGAGCTCTATGCATTCTGCTGTGAGGGAAACAGCACAGATTAATATATTTTGCAAAGACACAGCAGCTACTCTTTTGAAGTTTCATTTCACCATAATGGGCAAAGTACTCCTTGGTCTTGTCTCTGTGTGCCCCCATTGGTCTGGGGATTTTCTTGTTTGGTGGTGGTAACACAGCATGAGTTTAAACCAACTGGAATATGTTCAGCTTAAATGATGAAAACTGTTTGTACACTATGTGGCCTCTGGCTTGGAGTAATGTATCATAAACATAGAGGATATTTCCTGCAGTTCACTGGGTGTGCATTCACTTCCAGTGAGCAGAGGGATCTATCTGAAGAGTTCATCTTACCGAGTCACCACATGTATCTGTGAAATCTGGTAGTACGGTGTCTGTTTTACCTCTGGCACATGGTGCTATTGTCAACCCCTAAAAACAGGGCAGTAAACATCTTCATAGCATTTTAAAGTTGTATCTTCGGCACCTAGAAGAGTATATGTGCCACAAACTCTTTGCATGACATCGGAAATGTGCGTGTCTCAGGAAAAACTATGGAAACTGGTGTGAGCAGAGTTATCCATTTGCTTTGAACTGGTATTAATTTGACAGTTTTTTGGGAAATTTTTTTTTTTTAAAGACTTAATTTCTCTGAACAGGTCTCAAAAATGAATGCTGGCAGTTAACTTAAAAATAGTAACTACCGTGGACATTGAACTGTTTTGGCAACAACCACCTACTTTAAAAAGCAGTAATATTAAAAGGGATGCTTTAACAGTTTTTCATGAGCAGTGCTTATTAGGGTAGAGAGAAGTAGAATTTTTTATCAACCAATGTTCTACTAATTTGCCTGTGGTTTTTCTTAAACATTCGTCCTACTTTTAATCCATGTCATAACTCCATGATCATGATATCTAAGCAGAGTATTGGGTATTATCTATGTCCCTTAGTGTTTGGTATATTTAGTAGCTCATTATTATTCTAGCTATGAGTAAGCTGGTAGTATTAACAATGAATGTTAACCATTTTGGACACATAGCTTAAACTCTAAGTTGGTCCCAAATGCTGTTATTGAGACACTTCATTGCTGAAAAGGTTTGGTACATAATAAAAGAGCATTTCATATACTCAAAAACCTTGCTGTTTGGATATGGAGGGGAATGCGAGGTATCATCGTTTGGCGTCTTGGTTTGGTTTGGGTTTGTTTTGGTTTGGTTTTGTTCCCTTGGTTTTTTGTTTTGTTTTTAAATTCAAAAACAACGGCAACCCTTCCTATGTGGTGACAATACTTTTTTTGGTAGCGTGAGCAAACTCCCCATCATCATACTTCCAAGAAAAATGTCTTAGAAATTAGAAACAATCCATACGTTCAAAGTGCATTGTACATGATAAATGTACTTTAATGTAACTCTATTTGGGGTATGGATGACTTGACCATATAAACATGGGTTGTGTGTTTTTTGGTGTTACGGGGTTTTTTTCCCCTGGAGCAAGACAGTTCTGTATTCAGTTTTGGACTGCTTATGAAAACCTGTGATCACTATCCCTTGCTTAATATTCCTAGTTATAGAGTCATTTTGGGGATGCTAAATACGGCTCCTTAAGCTTGTTTCAAGATAATGCTGTTCTTGAGGGCAGTCAGTTAAGTCTTCTTTGTACAGTGAAGCTTGAAATGATAGCAGCAGTGTTACGCTTTTAATAAAATTTGGTTGTGTTTTGTTTCATGGTATTCTGGTATTTATACAGTTTGCCCGTTATCTTTTTATTTCTTAAGGGCACTGTGTAAAATCACAGCAGCTACATAGCAAGCTTATGCAAGTGTCTGAAAAACAACAAAAGAGATGTAATGCTCAATGGTGAATGGTGTTCTCTGATGTGGCTTTGAAAAAAAGAGCTTCCCTTTGATGGGTTTGAAGAGGAGCTGGCCACTTTCTGCAGCACTGAATGCTGGCCTGTGTCATCCTTTGGGGGAGATTTTTCGGCAGGTTTGTGTCACAGTAAGCGCAGCTCAGCAGCTCAATGGTTGTTCCGTTTCCTTCACACGTTGTATATAAAAGTCCTGGCATGAATGTTCCCATAAAGTTCAAAGCGGACAAATTTGTAATGTGGATTGGTAACAAATGGCTGCAACCCAAATATGGCTTTATTAGCTACTTCTAATGGCCTGACAGATCCCATACAATGATTGCTTTCCTTCTCAAACTGCTCTGGGCTCTGGAGGGTCTGACCTGTGGGTCTCTGACCATGTGGAGTCACTGGGAGCCTAAATGAAAAGTCGCACAGAATAACGCTCCGAGCACTTTTGTTGGGGTCACAATTAGAAGGAAATCTCAAGCTTTTGAGAAAACAGGGGAGTTTTAGGTGCTCTGTGAAGGAAAGGAAGTCATAAACAAACTGTTCTCTATTAGAGTGGAGGAATAAAGGGGCAGAGGCCTGAATGAAATTGTCTGGAGAACAGCTACTACAGAATATATTTATCGAGACTTAAAGGATAATAGCAAAATACACATTACTGCTATTGTGTGAAAGCTAGAGCAGACTTACAGGAAAAAGCTTCCAAGTGATATATCTGCAAATTTGTTGCTGCAGTAAAGGAGCTTGTGTCAGCAGTAGGCTGTGTGTGTCTATGAAGACTAATCCTTTACTTTGTCTTTAATGAGTAATTTTGTAAATGTTCACGTTGGAGTACGTTGAAAGAAGAGCAGAAAACATACATGAATTTATTTTTTTTTTTGCTGGCATGAGTATGAAAGTCACTTCAGATAGGCATTGGTGGTTTTGCTACTACTTTTTGTTTTAATAAGGTTCTTTTTCTGCCCAGTGTCAGGTATGCTTGTTAGAGCTGTGAGGTCAAATGGCCTACCCAAGGTTGCCATGCTTTTGAAACATGGGTTTCTCCTAATTATTTTTCTTGTTGGAACCTATAGGTAAAGCTCTGTGGCTGCTCGAGCCTAAGCCAGGGCAGTGGCAGCGCTGCCGTGTGCCTCAGAGTGTGCCGGCTGTGCCATCCCATCTCCTCTGCTGGCACTCCTGGGACTGGCCGTTTGACCTGGGGAACCGAACCAGCTGAGAAATAATCACTCTCTTTATTTCTGGGTTGGTTTTTGACTGAATCACTGTGTAATTGTGTGGGCATCAGTAGTACCTCAGAAGAGGAGATGGAAATTGGAAGCCATGATGGGAAAAGGGACAGTGGAGACTGCAACAGCTTTGATTTTAGCCACATCCTAAAAGGCTGTATGATCTTGTTAGAAGGGTTTGAGATGTTGTCATTCTGTCAGCTGAGACAGGGTGGCACAGCAGATCCCAAGCGGGCCGTGCAGCAGCCACAGAGCCCCAGACAGGCAGAAGACGGTTCTCTCCTTTTTGTAAGGTAAGTTTTCTGCCGCTTTACATCCCTGAGCTGTTTAACACAGACAGTGAGTACGGGCCCAGAAGTGTGAGCGTGCACAGCTGGAGGCCGCAGGGAAGGTGGACTTGTGGCGTCCCTCAGCTACCTTGGCATAAACTGTAGTGAAATGGGGGCCTTAGACTTCTAACTTAGCTCAGGTTCGTCTTGTGTTCACTGGAGGTTGTGCAGTGCTGAAGGGGGAAGGCTGTATGTGGAGTGGAGGGAACCAGTGCTTTACTGGGCCACTTGCAATCTTGAGTTCATGGATTAATTCTACGACACCACTCATTCACTGGGTCTTTTCATGGAGGAAGCGCAATTTCCGTGCAAAACAAAATAGTCACCAGCAAGGGAGGTAGAACCCCGCTTGTATCTTGTGTAATGCCAAACCTGAGAAGTTTGGTTGTGGTTCTGCAACGTCTGTAGTTGTACGAGCTGCAGTGTAAGGTAGGTCTCAAATAAGGTGTAGTGTTGCTTGGACAGATCAGCTTTTTAAGATGCCAGTTGCCTTGCTTCCTTATGCTTTGTGCTGTGGAAAACAGTACATCAGCAATCCCTTCCTGATTTTATGAACTGTTTCACAGCTCTGTTTTACCTCATTCTAATGAGCCTCTAAAGGATGTTTTGAGTGCTGGACAGTCATTCCTGTGGTCGACACACCTTTTTCATTGTAGAAGGAAGGTACTAAATTAGATTTCAGAGGACCTCTGTTGAGAACTAGTAGTGAACTAAATACAAGACTGGATGTACTCGGCTGATGGAACATCATCATTGCAGATGTGTCTTGATAGGTACAGGCTGTGAGGAAAATACGTGGGACGGTTTGGGAATCCATACTCCCTGTCTCACTTGGAGAATGTGAAGTAGCTTGGAAAGTCATCTCGAACAACAGCAGCGCTCCCTGAACAAATGCCTTTAATGGCTGAAGTCTTAATAGAGCAGGAAAAGTTTCCAGCATTATTGGAGAAACTGAGTTAGTAGGAGATACCTCCCCTTTTCTCCAAGGTTAAACTACTGGGACGAGAGACTGTGGTGACATTTATACAGAGCTTAGTCCAGTAAGCCCTAATCATCACCAGGGTCGTGGGCACTACCGTAATGTAAATACTAATTACCACTGTAGCCCCTCCAGTAGGGATAAATCAGTTCTAAAAGAGGGGTAGGGCAGCAACCCTTCTTTTTTTTGTAATCCTTGTTGGATTCTTTGCAGGTAACCAAATTGGAAAGCTTGGTGTAAATTTAAGTGATATTTTAAAAATCTAGCATAGTGCTTCTGATTTGAGAAAGGAGGGGAAAAGATAGTTCTTGGGAGGCAAATTCAGTTTGCCAGTTGATAGATGCGTGTGTAGTACAGGATAGCAATTCTGTCCTGTAGTTATTTGCTTCTATTCATGTATCCATCTGAAAATAATGGGAGCATGTTAAACCATGAACAAGAGGAAACGTGAGTATGTAATACTTGTGAATTAAATTTTCCATTGTTTTTACAGCGAGTAGGATAAGGCTGGTGTGCCTCTTTCCCACTTTCCTTTCTTTTTGCTGCAGTGTTGTAAAATAACTGAATGATCTTGTTTTCCTTTGTTTGGGTCAAGAAATTTTAGCTGAAAATTGTTACTCTCTGAAAGAAGATTATTGACTCAACAAGCCTTCAATTTTCAGTGAATAACACTCCCACCCTCTAGCTTCAGGAACATGTGGTGCATGCATTCTATTTTAAAGTACAGACTGTAATTTAAAACTGAGGCAGTTTGATGCCCCACTGAACTTTGTTTAAGCCTGGAATAAAAGGAAAAAAGCTTCAAGTTGCAAAGAAGTGACTAAGCTTTCTCGAAGGCTTTTCTTGGCTATTATGCACAGAGTTGGAAAAAGTTTCTATTTTTTCAAGTAATTTTAATTCTAGATGAAGTGCAGTTGCTAGTTTTGGGTTTTTTTCTTCTTCTCACCATTCCATGTAATAAGCCTGTAGATAGCACAGGTTTTAATATAACATACTCCACACATATATATGTATTCCAGTGCATTTATGAGGTGCAAAACATGCTCTGTTGTGGGTGCTGGTGCACACACAGACTGTACATGGCCTCCTGGTGTTGGTCAGAACAGTGGGTCAGATCCGGTGCGAGCCACCGAAATTGGTGATGCTGCTGGGGGGGATGAACTTGCGCTCTGTGTTTGTCATTGAAAATCTCATCCCACTCTATGTTCGTGAGTGTTTCATATTTGACATCAGGGGAGCCAGGATTTCCTGTAGGTGATCAAACTGATTAATTGTCCCAAAGTCAACTTGTACTTTTAGTTTAAGTCCCGTTTTGGGGGAAAAGTACAATTAAAGTAGTGCAGAGCAGGCCTGGGCATGTGGTGTTCTTGTAGGGTTAAACTGAAAGATTGAAGCCAAAATTGTTAATTCTTGACTTGAATATTATTGCTATTAAAAATAAAATTTGTACTGTGAAGAGAAGGTCCTGTTGTTATTCATTTGTGTTTTGTGCCTTACAGGATTACTTCGTTTTGCTGGATAGGTTGATCATATTTATTAAAAAAACAGTGTTAGGTTGTTACTGAAGTATAGCAACTAATTTTACTAAGTACTGTGAAAAAGATACTTGGCTGTTCCATCACCTTTTCCGTTTCAGTATATTTTACCTTTATGATGTTTACAATGTCCCTGTAATAACAAAAATACTAATTTAGAATCTAAGAAAATTTACAAATGCAAAAAGAAATATTTAGTCTGACCTTTACATGAAACTTATGTGGGAAACCTGCTGATGGATTATAGATCCCAGTAGTGGTTAAGGTTGCAAAATCTTGTATTTAAATAGACCGATGTTGTCCTAAGTGGAATATAAAAGTATTAATAGTTTGGGGTTTTTTTCCTGCAATGTTTTTCAAAGCCATGAGGAGCTGTATTAATGTACCTCCAAATACCAGGACAGTTTTGGGGGTTGATTCAAGGATTCAAGCAGGTTGGCTGACTGGTTGTGGTATTTCCATAATTGCCAGGGATGTTAAGTAACTGCACTAGCTGTCCTTTTAATCTGCCTACATTTCCAAGTCAGCGCCTTTAGGTTCTGCATTTGGGAATCTAAAATTGCAGAGTTTTTTTGATTTGGGGATTATTTTTGGGTTTTGAACACTTTTCACAATGTGTGTACACATATATATAGTGTGTATAAAAGCATGCATGTCTTATCTGCTTGGCTATTTGTAAATTTTGAGTTGATAGCATACTATAAATTCCAAAGCTTAATATATTCACTGGTGCATGTCGTTGTTCATGCCTGTGTGAACATTGGGATTACAGTGCAGAAAGTAAGACAAAAGAGTATTACTCACTGGATACCATTTCAGGAAGTACCTGAGACACTGTAAATGTTTTTTCTTTCTGTTATTTTTACCACAAGTATTCCTGTAAGATAATTTATTTTTTTCCAGAATGACTCCTTTACTTTTGCTCACCAACCCATAGTGAAGTGTGACCTCGACTTCTTACCCGTGCCTAAACACAGTAACTCATCTTGACCAGTGACATCTGAAGCCTTAGCAGTAGATGCCTTTTCTTTTTCTTCTACCCATCCATTCCTGTTTGCTGGGAATGCGTTGGCTTCTGGTGCTATTGTTGCAGCTTTTATGTAATAAAAGGAAAGAATTTAGCAGCCTTTGACGTGACGCTGACTTCCGAGTGGTCCTGGCCAGCGCGCTGCTCCTGTGCAAGCAGATATTTGTGCGGTCACGGGCAATACTGTTAAGATTAGGCCAGGTTTCCCAGTGCTTTGTCTGATTTTGTACGGTGTATCCATCGTTGCTGGGGATTTTAGGTACCATGATAGTACAAATGGGAAGTGCTTGTAATGTATTCTTTGTTTTGCAGTGCTGTGTTGGAATCTCGATAAAGTCAGTCCTGTAACGTGTGAAACTATTCACGTGTTTTACCTTTTTTTTTAAAGTTTGAAACAAGTTTTTAAATTTCTCTCAAATGTGTTTTCTTGAAACCTAATGTCTTGTAATGCTTAGGCCTCTGAAACCTTCCTTTCTTTGCTGGAGCCGTACATCTTTGAATCACTAGATTTACCTTTTTAAAAAAAGTATATATACACACACACAGGGGCAACAAAATGTGGGGGGGTTCAGTGTTTGTCTTTGGAAGGCGCTATACTTGAACTCACTGCATCAGTTTTCCTTAATGTTATGCAGATTATTTCGTGCTATTTCCCACACAGTTCCAAACACAGGACTTTATAGAGAGGGTCCTGTTTGAATCAGCACTGTCATTTCGGGGGGTGAAGCATCATAGTGTGTTGAAATCAAGATAGAAAAAGCTGGTAACATCAGAAAAAGGCTGCTGTCAGTACCCAGTGTTTAGGCTTTTGATCTCTTTCCTTCCCTACAAACAATTGCAGATGACCCTTTTAATCATCTCAACCTGTGAAATGAGACTTACTGTGTTAAATTAGAATTAGGACTTGAATTTTGAGGCACATTTCAATAATTGCATTAGTATAGGAAAAGAAGCCATTCTGGATCATTTCTTTCACATCATGGTTAGGTGGCATGAATTTATAACAGAATGCGTGGTGTTCAGGTTGGGTTTTTGTTGGTTTTTTTCCCTTCAAGGCGGAAATTCACTTAATAGTTTATCTTCCACCATAGTATTGAAGTTATCATTTTGGGAAGTAATATAGAGATAAGCACATGAGTGTTTGTATTCATATGTTTGCATACATTATGCATCAGTAAGCTTTAGTAATGTTTGCTGAACACACAGTAGTGGACCTAATTAAGAGAACAAAGCTTGTTTCATGCCATAGCAGAAGGTGTGCGCTCAGATGTACGTTTGTAGTATCATAGATGGTGACTTTTGCCCATGTGTTTTGCACAAAAGGTAATGAAAAAGATCTAAAAATATTATTTTTGTTTCTTCAGCTGCAAACTATACAATGGCCAGTGCTTGTTTTTGAAAAGTATGGAAGTAAAGGAACTAGAAGTGATCTGAGATTTTTAGACTCATTAAAATGAAAATAACTTAGCAAGATTATATAGGTAGATAAAATGGAGTATGGATTTCAGTACATTGGCCCTAGTGAACTAGTTAATTATGGCACGAGGTAAAACTTAATGCAAACTGTTACCTTTGATTTTAGACTTTTATGGTGAACCGAAAGCCTTACCAGTTTTTCATATGATACTGCAGTGGAGATGGAAGAAAAACTCCAGATTCTCTCT
>NW_010186875.1:8010-40894 GCF_000695765.1 Mesitornis unicolor | reverse complement strand
CTTTCCCTTATTTAATTTACAGACCATGTCAACATTTTAATAATAGGGCTTAATGAAACCTTCATAAAAACCTAATTTTTTCCATCCTGTTTATTGTATCATTAGACGCCTACATGAAAGTAGGAAAAAAAGAGAAGTTGTTTAGTGCCATTCTTAGCACAGTTCTTCAGGATTTATTGAAACAAGGCTGTAAAATTTTAGAATCTGTGTTTGTTTCTTTTTAATAAGTAACATCTCACAGTTGTGGCTTCATTTGGATTCTCTCATAGTCAATTTTCTCTCCATCTTCATTCCTTTCCTTTGTTTTGCTTGTGCCTTCAAAGAAGACTTAGGAAGACTGTATATACACACCACTGGCATTTTTAAGTGACTGCTGATTCTTCCTGCATGGCTCGCTAGACATTTTGCCCCATTGGAAATCACAGAAACAGCCTTTTTGTTCCTATTCTGAGGTATGACGAAGTACAGGAATTTTTTTGGCTCTGGAAGTCTTTGGCTGCTCCTGGCCACAGGGTTATTCCAGTGCTTAGACCACAGCTCGGTGTGAGAGGGGCCATTCGGGCTACCTATGGAGTTGTCTTTCTCCTCTGCAAAGAAACGGCAGTCAGGCATCAGACCCTATGAAACGCTGAGAAATGCATCCATGCACATACTCACGTATACTTACAAACATTTACGCTTTAATTTATTCTGATTAGAACCAGTGGTTTCCAGTGCTTGCTTTTTAATGCCTATATTCACAGTAGTGTGGGTCAGATTGAAGTCAATCCTGTAAATCCTTTACCTTATTTTTTGCCATAAAACCAAACTTTCCCTCCTGTATAACAATTTGGATCACTTGACCTCCATTTCCATGGAGATGTGATCAGAGGGCTATAGTCAGCTAGCCACTCAGGCTAAGAACTTTTCTCTCTTACAGTGTGCAGTGAAACTGCAGATTTGAAGAGTAATTAAAGGACCTATAGACTGACATGCTTTTTCCCCAACCACCCACATCCATGAAAAATGTAACTTGGAAACAAAGCATGTGATCAGCTATGCAAAGGTTTTTTTTTAAAAAAAAGTTTATTTAAAAGGAAAAAAACCCCAAACAACAAAAACCCCCAACCTTCTTCTTCAGTCTTTAACTTTTAAAATTATTACTTTTCCAGCAATCTATTTGAATTTCTATGTATATTTTAATTTCCCAGAGACTCCTGATTTGTGCATGCTTAGTTTAGATGACATAGACTCAGTTTTGTCAAAAGCTGAGTTTCGTAGCTCTCAGAACTCAAACATTCATGATTAAACAAATGCAGATCAGGCAGCTAATGCTCCTCCAAGTTCAGTCTGGGGTTACTGGTTCAGGGTCATGCACAGGATCCCGCTCGTGCTTGTGAGCAGTATGTGCCTCCCAGTCTTAACCAGGCTGAGTGACAAAACCGAACAGCAAGTGCTGGCCCGCGTTGTGCCTTGGCCCAGCAGAACGTGGTTCAGGGACACGATGTGGTGGCTGGCGTGTGCTGCTACTCGCTGGCCCAGCCAGGTAAAAGGCTGACATGTAATCTTAGAGTGAAGTGCATGCATCGGTGGCGTGTTTGTGTTTGCGGCTAAACAGCATATTCTGTACTGCTGTGTTTGGGCTTCGGGTCTCTGAACATTTCTGGGGTCTGTCAGGTGGGAACTTGACTTTTTGGTAAGGATACAAAAGCTCATGGTACTTAATGACCAGACGAGAGGGAAGCAAAGTGTCTCAATTTCTGCAGAACAGGCTTAGTTTTCCTTCAGACTAGGTTAATAACCAAGTGATGTACGTAATGCTATTTAGATTATATATCTCTCTATATATACATTAACAAAAAAAAATACTTGAAGATTTGGGGTTGTTGGAGGATCTGTCTTTTCTGCAGCTTTTCTGTCTCCTCTCTAAGGGGTTTGCAGGGTAACCCAACTTTAGTAAACCAGAAGGGAGTATATTACTGTTATCTTGGTTCTGGCACATGGCTGTGATGCTGTGGGCAACGTGGCAGCTAGGAGAAGAACTGTGCTCCCTCCTGGAGGACTCAGTGAAGCAGGTTTAAAAATCAGAGTGCACCCGAGCTTGAATTCTTGGGTTCCTGGCAGCACACTGCACGACTGCTAGACTGCAAGGGCCTGCTCTGTAGATTAATTTCTAAGTGGCTAGTTTTGTCATGCTTAATAAGAGCATATTGATGAGACAACATTGTATATGCTAAGTTAATGTCTGGTTTTTTTCTGCACTACTATTTCTCTCTATTGCTAGAATCCACATAGTGGCAAAACTTGACAGTGAGCTTTTTCCTTCCTTGTGAGGGTTTTCTCCACTGAACCAATCCTGCAACTACCCCTGCTCTTTCCATGTCGGATGAAAAAGTGAGAATTACTTTTCTTCTTCTTCTTCTTCTTCTTGGAATGACAGTGTAAAATTAAGAGCATGTTGATTTAGCAAGCTCAGGCCTGGCCAGGCGAAGGGGCTCAGCCTCCCCTCTCGGGCCGGCGCCTGACAAAGGCAGCGGCAGGAGCTCTACGAAACGGTTTAGCGAGGCCCCGGGAGCGATCATCCAGCTCCGCAGCCCCGCGGGGACCTGACGGAGGGGAAGGGCGGTGGGCGCCGTTCCCGGGCACGAAGCGAAGGCGGGCCAGCAGGGCCCCGCTCTCTGCGCCGTCCCTCAGGCCGGGGGCGGGGGGAGGCTCCCCGGGGGCCGGTCGGCGGTTCAGACCGCCTCGAAACCGTCCTGGGCATTTTTATAATTGATCATCAGCTGACACCGCCCGGGCAGCAAGCTCTCACCGCTCCCTCTGGCTGCTGGAAGTCTGAAATTACATCTTTGTCTTTGAAGTCGGGCGCACTGTTAGCGTCGCCATGGCGACGGGGCGGGTAATGGCCTCCGCCGAGCGGAGCCTGGTATTTAGCGCCGAGCGCGGCCCTGCACAAGGCCTCGCTCTCCAGAGCGGTTACTGAACTGTCCCCTGTTCGAAAATGTTTAAAAATTGCGTTTTCACATGGCCTTACCAGATTAATAGTCATGGTTTATTTCGTTTTAACTGCAAGGATAAAAGCATTATTCCATTAAATGGGTAGCTTTTTCCCCCCTCCTTTGGTTTATGCATTATTAACACAGGCTTTCCTGTTTTGCTTGTAACATTTTATAGGCTCTTTCAAACATGTAGTCAGATTTGCTCTGTTGCTCTTTTATTTTTCAGGACTTAACCCTTTCTCTCCTCGATCGTGTCTTCAAAAACTTGGAGGCAAGCCTCTAGCAGTTCTGCTGCTCCCATTTAACATGTTTTAAAAAAAGCAAAAGGCTCTCTCTTTATTTTTTTCTTATTTTTAATATTTTTCTAAAAATAATTCTGCCTTTTTTTTAAGCGTTCTACAAGGCGATGCAGACGGGTCTGTTCTTGTCATTTAATTGAAACAGATGCTGAAGTCGGCACACATGAGCCTTGATAGGGTTGTGAAGGGTTCGAGTCAAGGAAGTATTTTGGTTTTGCATTTTAATTTGTGTGCCCATCTTATCTTCTGCGATTAGCATTGTCACCCCACTCTCTGTACACACCGTGTTTTGTTGGCAGCCTTCAAAAGAGATGCACCTCATGGTTGAAGGACCGGGGACCAAAAAATCCAGAACAATCCTGGGGACATGGTGTTTGCCCCCACCACCTTCCTCTTTAACACGGAGCCAGTGAAATACATCTAGACAAGTAGAAGCATTGTTTTAAACACAAGCTGCAGGCTTTGTTTCACTTTTCTAGTGCTCTAAAATATAGCTTTCATTTTAGTCTCTAGTAGGAGGCATATATCCAAGTGCAGTCAAGTGCTGTTGGTACAGGGATTCAGTCATTCCTGCCAACACAAATGGTCTCACTATTTAACAACTTGGAGGCCAACAAGCAAGCTTGGAATTCAAAAGCCCCCAACCTTTTACCCTCCCCCACCTTTTTTTTTTTTTTAAATATGAATTTGTTGTTACAAGGTGCTTACTGGCACCTTGCTTTGTCTGTATCTATCACAGATCCTGTTCTCCTAAACACTTTCAAGGACATCTCAGGAAAAGGCAAATGTTCCTCAGTTTTGGTCCTTTTTAAAATGATGTTGTGTTGCCGTAGCCATGTTGAAGTAAATGGTACCTCTTGTGGGCTGGACTTTCTTTCACCTTTTGGACAGTGAACTGAAACTTTGATATTTATTTCATGTATCCAGTTGGGCTGTAGACTGTGCTCAGGTCTCCGCGTGGGGAGGTTGTGCATGTGCAGCTCCTGCTATTCCCTCCCCCCCCATCAGTCTTCAGCACTTGGTGTCTCAGAGCTCTGTGTTTGATCCTGCATGCAACTGTTCATGCTTGTGACTCCCACAGACACCTTCGGTAAATATCACTGCACCTAAAACTCGAGTGAAATACATTTCCTACCTCAGGGAGGCCCAGGGCTGGAAGAAAGATGGATAGGCAACCCAGCTCCCTGACCACCTGAGACCAGCATGAGGCCCATCTCTGCTCTTGGCCAGCAGCAGCTGCGGGCTGTATTGCAGCCCAGCCTGGAGTCAGTGTGTTGTAGCATCAGTGAATGTGGCAATAGCATATGATGGGCTTTTAAAGTTGTTCTTTTATATAAATGGTTTAAAAAATTCAGTTTGAATATATTTTTAAAAGGCAGTTTTGGCAAATCTGCTCCAAGTGTGGTTACAGTATTGTACAACTGCATATATTAAATAGGCTGGGCAAGAGGTTTACTCTCATCCCCTAGTTTTGTGGGTATGAATTTCATCCTTTTGAGTTTCATTCCCCTTAAATCTGCAAATTCTGGGAAAATTAGACAAAACAGTGTATATTGCATTAATAAGAAATTACTAATTGCTTATAAAACAGGCGTATCTTTATCTCCACAGGGCTTTTTAAAGTTGCTGCTTAATCTTTTTTCTTTTTTAATCGCTAAATAAACATGTCTCAGCAGTCGCTGCATGTGAAACCAAAACCTGGATGTGGACAAAAAGCACACACACTACACTAATTTTCATTAGCATATCGTATCTCCTAGAACATTTATTTTTTCATCTCCCTGTAAATTGATTTTTCACGTGCTTGTGACTGGTATTTGAACTGCGTGTTTGTAGTAACTGACTTATGTAAAAGCCAGGTCCTGGATCTCCCAACATGAATATATTATAGAGGTGACCTAGTGGGTCCATAGTTAAGGTTGCCGAGTTTTCACTTAAAACGATGTTTAAATCCCTTAATTAAACATTAAAACTCGCACGAATTCTCAAACATGGACTGTTTCAATAAAGAGGATAAACTTTAATTATTTAGGTACTCAATGTTCTTCTTAGTGCTGTACTTGCAGAATTCAGAGCAACTTAAAATTATTCCTTCCTCAGGTTTTTCCGGAGTCCCTAGTATATTCGCTTTCTCTGTTCTTTTTAAAAATCTTTTGGCTAAGCCTTTCATTGCTGTAAGTTGTCAAATCTCTGTTGACTTCATAAAACTATGAAAATTTACATAAAATAATTTAACTAAAACCAGTTCGGCTTTAATTATAATAATGCGTGATACAGGAGAACATACAGGAGACATAAGATGACAAAGCTCTGTATATTGTATTATTTTTTGCCATGGGAGTCAAACAGTATATTAGTTATTTGTAGCTGATGCCAGTCTTTGACATAAATGATTTGGAATGAGAAGAAAAGACTAGAGAGCCTATTTAAAAGATAAATAGCACATGGAAGCAAAATCCAGACTTACACTTAAACACGGGCAGCATCTTTTCTGTACAGGTGGTTATTTCTGAATTAGTCAAAGGACAACAGCTACTCCTCATCCTCTTCTTCCTGGAGGAGCCAGTTCAAACTTTGTTGAAATTGGTCTTTTTTCACTGATTTCAGTGAGTTTTGGATTAGGCTAATGAATTCTTATGTTCATGCTACCCATTTGTCACCCTGTTTCTCCGTATTAATGTCTGTTTTGAGCCTTTTTCTTTGGGCAGGGTCTGTAAACCTGTTGTCTACAGCTGTGTATGCTGTACGTGTCATGACCAGCAAATGCAGCTCTCCTTGGTAAGGTTTGCAGCCTTCTGCAGAGCTATAATCACATTCTTCAGCACAGGTGGAAGCCTTCCTGAAAACAACGGTTTTGCAAACCATGCGAAAATGAAGAAAAATTCCTTTAGAAAGCAGTATTACGTGTGTAAGTACTATCTGTATTCAGACTCCTTAGCCTCCAGCTATTCCTCTAACTAGCTGGAAATAGAGACAAAATGCAGAAGAAAAGCCCTACTCCTCATTAGCTTATGGTCTATGGAAAGTTTTTTGGCTGAGTCTTTTAGGTCAGGATCTGTGTTTTCTCATTGTTTTCAGCTGACTGCCGCTGTTGTCACGTATACTTATTATTAAAGGTCTCCCGTCCATTGAAATGCTGCAGCTAGTACTTCTAAGTTATTTTTGAAAAAATTCTTAGCAGCAGCAGCTAGGGTCTACAAAAATATTGTATGTGAAAGCATTGTTTTCAGCGTATGCTAGTTCTTGAATTTTGGAAGACCCAAGTACTGTATCCTGAGATTGCACACCAATACCATAAAGTTTCCAGATTACTTATTAATTTCAAGAATTGATTACAGCTTTAGGTGCTGGATGAAGAGTGAAATTCGGAGGATGGTCTGGTTGTCTCCAGCACGTCAGTAGTCTCTCAAGCTCTTCCAGAGCAAGGTTTGAAATGCGCAGTCCATGCACGGTATATACATTGTGAGAGCAGGGAGTTAAAGAGATGTCCTTACGCGTTCTTCAGAGGCCGTTCTGCAGTCAGCAATACAGCAAGGGGTTTACAGAAGCTAAAAAGAAAAAAGATGACAGAGGGAGAATATGGAGAGAAGGTCAGATCCAAGGATTCTCCTTGGGTTTTCTCGTGTTTGCTTCTCCTTTTTTGGCTTTATTATATTCTCTCCTGGTAGAAACAGAAGAAAACATTGTGGGCTGTTGGTTCCTCCTCCTGATAATGTACACTTGGGCCCTTTGCGTTATGGTAGTGGCAGAGGTGAATTTATGGATTTAGGTTTTGGAGTTCTGAGCCATCCCAGTGCGTGCCCTGGTCCTTGTGTATTCCCCAGAGCGTGGTTACCACAAGGAGTGTGTTGCAGCAGTGTAAACAGCATTTCAACAAGCGCTGTTTCTCAGCTGTGCTTCGCCCATTCTGTTGGAGAGGATTTGGATTTCCAGCGAATCCATCTGTTGAGAATAGTCTGGTTTGCACCTTTTTTGGGTGATTAGGATGAATGTTCTTGCACAGGTGTTTCAGGCTGACCTGACTGGTAAAGGTAAGCTTTCATCACTGCTGACTAAGCCTTTGAGGGACCAAGGGGAAAAAGGAGTTTGGGTTTTTTCCCTGCTGTGCATGATCATCACATTGTTCTTCACAAGTGGATCAGGAGGTTGTGGAGTCTTTTGGAGCAGTTGCAGTAGCAAAGCATAGCACATAAAATGGGCAGGATATTTGGGATGTGGTCTACCCCTTTATTTCCACCCAGTGAGTTAGCCTGAGGTCTGATTTGCTGAGTCACTCAGTGCACCAGATCCTTCTTTTTTATTGAACTAATTTAATTTGCAGTTGGATTTCAACAGCAAAGCATTTCTAGGAGATATTTGTGTGTTTGGTAATAGAGTCTGAAAGAGGTTGCAGGGTTTTTCCCCCCGCTTTTTCTTTCATGTGATACAATTTTCATTTTTTCCTCTGTTTAATTATATTGAAAGAATTGCAGACAAGTAAATGAATGGGATTTCTCCCCTCATCCTTCCCTGAAAAAAGAAAGGAAGAAAGAAAAACAACAAAAAACAACCCAAACAACCCCCTCCCAAAATAGCTCCTCTTTTAGGACAAATATCCTTGGCCTTGCCATTGGCCTTATGGGGACAGGCTCTTGTGATCCCCCCGAGAGAGCGGACGGTGAGTTTGTCAGTTTATGTACTGGTGCGGAGTTCCCTGCAATAAGAACCTTTATGTTACGTTAGTTAATTGCGCTGAAACACAGCGTTAGGGAACAGTCCACCCCGAAGGACAACTGAATTTTTTCCTCCCACCCTTGTTAAATACCAGTTTAAAGCTATTGATTTCTTTCCCCTAGAAAAATAGAAGTTAACACCCGTCATGCTTCTCCCCTCTTAACATTCTTTTTCCCCGTGTCTTTATCACTTCAACCCTGCAGAATGCTGGAAGGGTTGCTGCAAGGAGGAAGGGTAGTCTGCAAAGTGCATTTCCTAAGGCTTTTGGCCTTTCAGGGTTTCTCCTACGGTAAGGTTGAATTGCACCGACGTCTTGGATCAAGACGACGGGGGAGCAGCATGCACTACTTTCTGCTTCTGATAGCTCTTTGTTGATCTAAGAGAGAGCACTTAGAGAGTGGTAGGTCATTTATGTGATTATGAAGAGCACTTGGTTCTCTCTTATTCAAGATGGAAAAATAATAGTTTTTGAATAAGAGGTCGCTGTCAAGATAGCATTGAATGTGACTTCCCTCTTCAGTCCTTCCCCCGCCAGAAGAAAAGCAGCACTGGAACGGCTCAGGATAGGCCTGGGTTTTTCCAACTGCATGTGGCTTTCTCTTCTCTTCTGTTCTTTGTGCATTTTATTCCTCACCATTTCCTCTGTGTGTAATGTTTATATTTCTCGATGGTGTCTGGGTATTTATGGTAACTAGAAATTTAAAAATAAATGTAAGAGCATGTAAGGCTCTATGTGGTGTTTTAAGTCTTGTTTTTCCACTCGCAGAATTAAGCTGCGAATGTGTGATGTGGTATCTGCTTGGGTGACAGATGTCCATTCCTGAATGATGCTGTGTTCCCTTTGTGCTTTATTTATTGAGTGATTTGCTTCTAAAATAATCTCTTAATCTTTTCTAAACTACATTTCTGTATGTGTTGTTTTTACATATGCCATCATTTAGGGTAACAGACTAAAAACTGAAATGACTCCTGAATGCTTTGTTTCTCAAGCTAATTAACAGTGATACAACACTGTCATTTGGGGTTTGATGTGTCCTTTCAGAACTAGGTTAAGTGTGCAGTTTGGTTTTGCTCTGGTGGTTTTTTTGTGTGTTTGTTTCCTGCAGCACTGCCGTAATGAAATTGTATTTTAATTTCATTCACTTATCAAATGAAAAGACAACACTAATCTGTCCTTTTATATGTTAGGTTTGCTTTTCTACTTCAGAAAAGGAGTTGTATCCGCAAATTAGGATGCGATTGCTCAGAGTGCAGAACATACTAATGTATTTCTTGAAAACAATTAACAGTTTTTCTAGCTTCAGTTTACTTAAACCAGTGTTCAACATCAGTGAACACTCCAGCTCAACACAGATTTCCTTTTAGTAAACTTTACCGAGCGTGGTTTCAGCCTGGGGAAGGACTGGTCAGTGGAACATGTTGAATTCCTTACAGCAGGATAGACCTTTTTCGATTCTTTTATTAAGTCTGTATGAAGTGTGTTGAGATTTTCAGGTGTTTTCCTGTTGATGCATTGAAAAGAACTCAACTGGGATTTTGAAATTCTGATTTTTGGAAATCCGAGCTGGTTTGGGGCAAGACAACACTGGAATATCTCGTTTGTGTTCTTTCTGAACTCTTTTTTTTTAACATTTTTTTTTAAATTTGAATTTCTGAGTAAGACACCTCAAAGTTAAACAGGAAGTGCTGAGAACTTCCATGATTTTTTTTTTTAGTCAGTCATCCAAAAAATCACGAAAAATTGTGTGCGAGCCTGCGAAAGCACAGTGATGCCTTTGGTTTTCAATTTCCAGGCTGTGGAAACTGCTGAAAGTTGGACTTGGCTTTTCAGATAAAGTAATCTCGCTTCAGTCTCAGATGGAGAATTTTTTGGACGGGAGTACTCCATGTTTTCCTTATTACACGTGATGTAAGCTCAGGATCAGTCCTGAGTGCAGATGATGACTCTTGAGCAATCACCCTTGAACAAGAGCTGTACTTCTGGCTCTGTCAACTTAACTCTTCCTGAGGGCTCTGCCTGTGCCATTGCCCCCAGAATTGCAGTTTTTTGGAAATCTGCTCGGTTCCTCTTAGGACCTCACTGTACAGAAACTTGGCCTTGTTCCTGCAGTGGCCGCTGGATCTGCTTGGTGCTGGGGCGAGACCAGATGAGCGCTTCAGTGCGTGTCAGGAGCCGGCTTGTGCAGCGACTCTCCCATACCCCTGGCTCTGACAGGCGCAGCCTTCCCCTTCGCCGTGAGATGCTACCGGGCCGCATCTGGATGTTTTACATATGGTCTGGATCCCAAATCCTTTGAAGTCTTTGAATGACTTCCATTGACTTTAATAGGCTTTGTGGCAGGCCCTAATGATTTGGTTGTGATCCGAAAAGGGATGTTCAGAGACTTTCCTGTAATGAGAAAGTGTTACCTTTTAAAGAACGGAGTTGAAATAGTCTGATCAGTCCTCAAGTGGCAGCAAGCTGCTTGCTATCTCCTGGAATCCCTTTGTCCCTGTCAAAAAAATGTCACAAAATTAGTGCTCATTGCTCAAGGAAGGTCCAAGGTTGAAATGAGCAGAGGAGTTCTGGGTCACGGATTGAAGTGCGCTGACAAGCCGTGGAGATATTTGCACAGTGCAACTGTCTGCTTCTCTCAAAATTACACTGCAAGCCCCTCATTCTCACCAACAGTCGCTTTGCTCACGGTTTTGAAGTAAAAAGAGAGGCAAGACTAAGGAAAAATGCAATGCATTGTTCATTCATGCTCATATTGCTCTGAAATAAGTGATGCCATAGGTCTAAAAATATCATTATTTAAAAATACTGGGTTTGTTTTTGAAGGAGAAGATGCAATAGAAGACATTTCACTGTCCTACTGATTGAATAACAAAACTACCAGTGCTTTCCATTTCCCTGTATCTCACATGTTCCCCTCAAAATTTTCTCTTTTCTAGAAGGGTTTCCTGTATTATCTTGTTTGTGTGCAATTACTTTTTTCCCCATTTAAGGTGTTCTGTTTGATCAGTATCCAGAAAAGCTTTCCTTTTCCTGCTTCTTCTGAATCCTTTCATATGAACTAGAAAATCTAATTATTGCTTGAAAAAAATAACGTGAACAGCTTGGATCTCTTGAACTACTTCTTCTTTATTTACTGTATTATTTTGTTTACTTAGTCTTCATCTTCCCTAAATTACAAAAATCTGTACTTTCTTTTTTTTTTCTTTCCAGCACGGGTGTGTACTATAATAATGATGTTTAAACAATGTAGGAACAAAGCGTAGCTCCATGTCATTGCTGGGCGCCGTGATCTAGTAGAATGTGGCTTTACAATTATATGTAATTGTGTGTGTCTTCCCGTAATGGTTTGTCTTAATATTCTTATTTGTACATGTGCATGGAAGAGCTCCTTTGAATTTGCATCGGGACTGATTTATCGCAGTTGTCCTTGTTTTACATCTGTGTAATTACTTTGAAATCATTGAACTTCTGCCGATACAAAATTGCAGTAGTGGTGAATTAGGGTGACGCTTTTTTTATTCCAGTTAAAACACTCTGCTGATCCAGGTGAGGGTGAAACGCTGCACTGAGCAGCGAGACGTTTCACTGATTGGGTTCATGCTGCTTATCTGTCAGCGCTTCTGTTCTAGGAGCTGGGTTTAATGCAGTGGCTTCTGTGCACTGTGGAAACACAAAGGAGTGGGGAGAAAAGTTAAAGTTCATTGGTTTTCTTGTATTTACATGCCAGCTGTAGCCCAACAAAGTGCTCATGAGGGTCTCACACACTATTTTTGGTGAAGGCGTTATTCTGTCCTTCATATTCGAGAGCATTAGCTTTAATAAAAGAAAAAGCAAACAACAACCATAGAGGCCTTCTTTAGAGTCCGCTCGTTTTCCCTGTCTACTTTGAAGCAATGAATTAGCTAGTTAAAAGGAAAGCAGAGGCTGGTGTTACCAGAAGGTGTTTTATGTTATCAGAAGGTGGAGGGTGCTGTTCAGAGTAAATAAATAAAATACATGGACAGGACACACCTGTGATTGTGTCTCCATCAGCCACTCGCAGTCCCTGTGTCCTCCTCATCTCTGAAATCCAGACCTTGGAAACGATGGAAGGAGATGGGCTGATAGGCTTCCAACAAGCCAGCCCCATGTTGTGTCGTTTTGTTTCGTTTTCAAAACCTCCCCTATCGGACGGCAGCAGTCGCAGATCTGGGGATGCTGCTTGATGCCAGGGCCTGGTGTTGCCGTGGTCTCAGCCGCGTGGGTTCCTCACTTATCCCGGGACCTCCGGCTGCCCTGGATGGGAGCCATCGGGGCAGTCCTGGCCCAACACCGGGAGCCTGTGCGGCTGAAAGGGGTGCTGCGCCACCGCCGAATCAGCTGTTTCCCTCTTCCTTTCAAGATTAGGAAAGCAGGTGTTACGTCTCATTTTGAGAATTTATTGTTATCTGTTGCTGATGCTTTAGAGACCACTCCGCGTACCTGACTAATAGCCAAATGCAAGCTAATAGTCTGTACAGGCCATTGAAGCCTAAAATCCTGCTAATTCCTTCCTCTAATGAATAATCCCTGATCTCTGGATGTGCCTCGACTACAGAAGGGCTAATTATGAAATTCATTGTAAGGGAAATTTCAAACTCATGATTTCTGTTCCTGGGATTTGTAAATAAATAATGCGTCTGCATGTATACCATGTACGAAGTGTAGCTTTCATATGTAAAGTTAAGCATCCCTGAAGAAATTTAGGCAAAATAAATGGGATTGTAAAACATTTATTTTGCTCGGTGGATTAATCGCTCATAGTTTAGGGAATAGGTTGCCTGTTCTGTACAAAAGGTCGTTCCTTTTAACCCTTAGGAGAGACATCTCACGTTGTGCCGGTGAGTAAATTTGTTAATAGCTTTGAAGAAAGAAGCTTCTTCCCGCTGCAGTGCAGGAGGTGGGGTCTGCGCTGGGGCCTGGGGCCCCTGTGCTGGGGCCTGGAGAGCCTCCTACTTTCTCCAGCCGGATATTCAGATAAAATGCTGCCGTTCCATACCGGGAAATGTATGGGGATGGTAAAGCTGGTTCTTTGGGTTTGAAGAGTGCTTGTAAGAAACAAGGCTAGTGATCTTGTCATTTCACGTTTAGGGGAGAAAAAAAAAAGAGGAAAATATCTAAGCAACCAAAGTATTGGGGTAGAGATGTTGCATAAATTATAATGAGCACCAGAGGACACAGGATGTGTTCATTCCCAAGCTGCATGATTATTTTGTGTTGTGAAGGGTTAGCTTTTCAATTGCAAAGCTTAATCACTTTTCAAATGAATATTTCATAACAGTTATTTTTTCATCAAATATACAACGGCGTGCTTATTTTGTGCCTCATGTGGTAGACATTAGTTTTCAGCAGCTTTAAATTCCTTTTATTTCCCTCATCTCCTATTCTTTTTTTCCACCTTGGATGGACAAGAAAATATTTGTGACTGTTTCCTGACAAGTGTCTCATCTTGCGGCTGAGAGCTAGGAAGAACTCACAAGTTTTAGTAAAATGAGTCCCAAATTCTGAAAACATTCTCATTTATTTCACGCCGAGTGCAGCGTACGTGACTGATTTAAAATATTTTAAACTTAACTTAAAATGAAAACACCAACTGTTGGAGACCTCTGCCCCTACTAGTGAACCATGTTTAGTGATGCAGCACAGCTCTGGAGTGCTCTTACTCCTTGTTCCTGGATGGTGAAAGTCATCATGAAAATAGAAGTGGTTGGTTGCCCTTAGTGCAGCTCCATTTTGCTAGAGGAGTTGGGCAAGGGGGATGTACATACTTGTGTATATATCTCTACAGTGATCCGGGTAGGTATTTGAGAATTGCCCTAGCTTAGGGCAAATTTTGGCTAGCAAGGAGGTGGTGCAATTGCCCCGTTCCATATCCTTCAGGCCCTGGATTGGAGGAGTTTCTGTAGCACTGCTAATTTGGCTGATGACTGCTTTCTGGAGCTCTTGAGTGCTTTGGCAGATGGATGAAAATTAAACAAACTTGGGGGTTTGGAATTATACTAACGGGCCAAACTGGCATGAAAATAGGAGAAATGCAGAGCTGACCTGAAGGCACCCTCACTTCTTTTTCTGTTCTTGTATTCAAGAATTCCTTTGGTACTCACCTGTCCAGTCTGTTAAAAATTAAAATGTATTTTTCTTTGAAGTATGCAATAAAAGAAATATTTATAAAAATATCAAGTGTTGTTTTGACTAGACAGACTACTTATTTTTCTTGTCTAGTTATTTTGTTCTCATACCTTACGATGTATTTCACAGTGCATGTTGAAGCCTACAGAGCATAGTATTCATGGGCTTTTTCCTTCGAAACAAAAAGAATAAATCTCTGAAACTCATTTTATCACCTGTGTAAGGCAGAAGATAGTCTGGAATTGAGAGTAGTGCAGTGTGTTTGACCTGCATATACGGAGCCAGTTATATGAACGTAAAAGCTGTGCACAGTTGATGCTCTTTTTAGAGAGAGCATTTTAGGGGGTTTTCCAGCCATACACTGCTCTATATGGGACAGTAATGTTCCAAATGTAAGCATGCTCAAATCCTTCAAGTCTTGGACAGCCCGTTTACAGACTCTTTCAGTTTTTCATTACATGGTCGGTGGTCATGAGCAGCAAGTCCGTACTGCACCGCTACCGTATGCTGTCACATGGAGAATTCAAGTGTCTTCAGAATTTCAGGTTCTTCAGCGCATAAAGCAGTCTGCAGAAATAGCTGCCTCGCTGTTGGGTACAGTTGGGTTCTGCTGTTAGTGCTCGGATATAAATAAAATCGAGTTAATCTATCTGCCCTAATGGGGAGGGAGCTGACCTCACAAACATCAGCGGATTTCTTCGCACCACAGTCCTGGGAGGTAGGAAGTTGAATTATTACTGTCCCTGCTGAGTATCTGTGGCACAGAAAGATTAATTGATTTGCCCAAGGTCAGAGAGGAAGTGTGGCAGGGATGGAACTGCATCCAGATATTCTGCATCCTGGTCAGATGCCTTAATCACAGGACCATAACCCCATATTTGTGATTTTGTTTGCTTAGCCAGGTACTCTTCATCTGGTGTCTTAAAAGCCTTGTTTTGCTCTGTTATAATCCTTACCCAGTGTGCCTTTTGTCCAGAATAGAAACTTGTGAGAAGGATTTTTAGGGACTTCAGGTTTAAATGTCATCTGTTCTTTCATAGATAATAATTTTAAGAGTACAGATAGCTGTGCGTTTTTTCGAGTAAATCAGAATGCTAAAAGTGTAATATAGGCAAAATGCATATTTTTTTAAATTAATATATTTTACCCCAGTGTTTTTGTGGGAGGGAATTTGTCACAATAAATGATGAAACAATCAGAAGACTATTAGCTGGTCGTGGTGTGTTGATTCATTATGTGCCGTGGTGTGTTTGGAGTCACCGTGCTCCACAGCAAGCAGGAGATGGGGCTGTCCGAGGGGAGCGCTGCAGTGACCATTAGCAGTTGATTAAAAGGGAAGTCTATACAGTGAGGAGCTGCTCATAAATTACGTCCTTCCAGCTGGAGTTTCTCTGCGTAAACAGAGCTGCCAGCATTCTTATTTGTTCATTTGGCATCTGAAAATGTGCATGGAGTCAAAAAGCATTAGGTAGTGGTCTGTAATGAACGTCTGTGTGCGCACTCGCCTTGTATGTACCACAGGTACATGGGGGACTTAGTCCCTCCGTGGGCCCTGTGAGAGAGGAGGACGTGGAGCAGCTGTGGGGACTGACCCAGGTGCTGGCCTGCCCCGGAGGCCTGACTGCTTTTAGGGCCATTTCAGAGACTCTGTCGTTCCTGTCCATGCAGTGACTGATCTGGCTACGGGGAAATCTGCATTCAGGCTTTGCAGCTCGTGGTCAAAGAAGGTTTTCAATCACTAGCCCAAGGCATGCACTTAATATATAGAGTGCCTTGATGTGGTGCCCTGCTTTGCCACAGACACGTTTGAACCTCAAAGACGTCTCCCAGCTCTGTAGATGTTAGAGAACAATAATGGCGAATGGGTTTTTTTTCCCCCCTTCATTCAGTATTTATATTCGTTTTCCCTTTACACTAAAAAGAAAGTGCTGAAAAGTTACATGAAGTGAATTCAAGTCAAAGGTGTTTAACGTATGTGAAGGAAACGAAGCTTAGATTTCAAGCAGTGATCAATGAAGTATAGTATTGTATGATCATTACCGAGCAATAACAGGAAAGGAATTATCACAAGGATGTAGATGCCATTCATCGTACCCTTTTAATACCTCTTTTTCTTGCTTGCTTTCTTTTTATTGTCTCCTATGTTTTATATTCTTTGATCCTATATATGGGAACGAAGTTCCCTCCTCCTTTCTGACATTTTCACCTACTGCTATACAATGCCAGCTTAGAAGAGTACTTCAGGGGAAGAAAGTCCATGTACTCTGCGCTTTCAAACTCTGAATAACATTAAAGTCCCTTGTGCTTCAGGTTTTGTAAATTCTGTGAGAAATACTGCTGTGTCGTATTTATTCTGAGTGCCATTAGAAAGTCAGTGGCTTTGCTGATAAACAGACATATTGAGAATTAGGATAAAACATCAGCATCGTATTTTGCTCTAGATCTGCTGTAAGTGAAAAATGTCATGGTATCACAACGTAGTGTACCTTACTTGCTATGGCAGGACAAGGGTGGGAGGCATCGGGGTTTCTTAATTCTGTTTTCTGTGTGCCTTGATCAGTGACCAAGATTCCCAAATGTTTATCCCTGTTTGTCATGCAAAAGTCATTATCCAGGAGGTGCTGTGGATGTAGAGAGGCTTCAGAGCCTGAGATGAAAGAAGCAATGCTACAAATGTCCCCTTCTGGCCTCTCAGGCTGAGCTTCCCCAAACTTTGGCACACGTGGCTCAGATCTGCTGGTGGTGGTGTCCAGTTTGACTGGACAGCAGTCCCTGAAGTGGTGCCTCATGGCAACCCTTCTGCGGAGGCAGCGTAGGTAAGAATAATCAGTTTAGGGCTTGCAGCATAATTCTGAGCAGTGCGAACTGAGACGTGAATTATTAAAGTTGCAGTTTGACAGCGAGCAAACGCACAGGCCCCTTCTCAGAGGGAAGGGTGACTCAGCCGTATTCTTGAATTGATGTATCATGCTTCAGTGATATCCTAAGATTTGATGACAGGTCTATTAAGGAGAATAAATCGTAATTTATAATTTCAGGGATAAATTAATACTTACTATTATATCCTAGAAGTTGTTGTGGGGTGGGCTGGGGTTTTTTGTGGTAAACAGCATTTAAAAGATATTTACAGCATCATTTCAAATGATCAGAACTTTGAAGAATCTGCCTTGAAATGTTCTTAATTAAGATGCAAAGAAATTTATCTCGGTGCACTGTGTAGATATTAATCAGCGTAGGTGGAAAATGGGAAGATACATGCTTAGTGATAGTATTTTACCTTCAAACCTCGAAAACAGCGTATAATGAAACACTCCTAAATCCCTTGTCACCCCCAAACAATATAAGGCACCATTTTGACTCTCTAATTACCCAGGCTAATTCGGTAATTTCAAAGGGGAGCACAGCCGCCTGTAAGGGCTCGCAGGACTCTGGAAAAGAGCTATGTGGTATAATTAAAATGATCAAGTGGATCTAATTCTGGGTGGGGGGAAATGTCTTCCCTCGTAAGGTTCCTTCAAATTGAATTGGAGCTGGCATATATAGCCCTTAATGAGGTAACATCCCCAGATAAAATATCTGACGTGCTGTTTATTTTAGTCTGCATTTATTTGCAGGCTTTTATAGTCAGAGAGCTCTGCCTAATGGTCCTGCCAACCCCAGTGCTGCTTCCAGCATGGCCCGGCTTTGGGAGAGCCCTGCGCTCTCACTGGTGAAATTGGTTTATGGATGTTTCTGATGCATCCATCACCGTGACAGTTCCGCTTGAGAAAAAGCAAAATGCAGGAGTGATGCTCCTTGTGTCCCTTTCCATGGGTAGCGATGGTGAAAGCATTAAAGAGGACCTTTCCTTGCCCTCTTTGCCTCTACAGGGTCGCTGTGTCAGTCGGATTTTGGACAGACTTTTTCTAGTAAATATTTTCCAGCCTTATTTTTCTGGGCTAATACAGATGTGATTTCCCAGTGGACAGACATCTTCCATAATGTTTCTGTTCATTTAGGGACTGATAGCGCCTGGCTGGGGGTTGGGTTTTGGAGGTGGGTTTGGTCATTGGTTGGTTGGTTGTGGGGCGATGGTGTGTTGGTTGGTTTGGTTTAGTGTCTCCTCTTTGAGTCTCCCCAAACTGAGTTAATGAGTATATGTTATTCTGGGCCTTAAACTCCTGTATGAATATAGTTCTGTCTCTTTTGTGTTGAAAAGATAAATACCTAATCTGGACAACTTCCTAATCAAAACACTTTAGATTGACTACAGTAGGCGGTTTCTTGTTTTGTTTTAACTCTTCTGGGTGTTTTATCTTATAAAGCCTTGTAATAATAACGCCATATGAATCCTCAGCTTATTATTCATATTGCGCAGTGTGCCACAAAGGAGGCATTACGGAGCCTTGTGCTTTAAAATAAAACATTTCTGTGTGAAGGATGGCATTTCTCTAGCGAAGAGCCGTGATGGGGAACGCACATGGTAGGAGGGTGGCGGGGAGAGGGGGGCAGTGCCTGCCCTAGGGATGGGGGCACAGTGCAGCTCTTTTGTTTCCGAGCAGACCTTTACCCTTGCACCCCCACCCTATTTTGGCCGATGTCCTGGTGGAGCAGGTAGGCTGTAATTAGAGATACTGAAGCCCTGAGGAGGTGGAGGAAGCAAGTGCCTGATGGGTGCTCTCCTTTTTAGCTTGGCGGGGGTTCTGTACGGAAAGGCAGTGCTAATTCTGCAGCCAGTAGGTATCACCTGGGAGAGCAGAGGTTAATGCTTCAGAGGAGGAGGAAAAGCTGTTTGCACGCAAGCGACATTGAAAGGAGATATGAATATTTTAATACCCGTGGTCAAGGCCAGTGGGTTGTACTACGCGCACGTGTTCGGTTTGGGTTAGACCAACTGGTTAGCGCCAGTTGTCTGAACTGTGGAAACGTAGCAGAGGTCCACATTAACAAGTGCCTTATAATGCTGCTTTCTTCCTTGTCTCATGTATGTAGTAAAACTTCTATAAAAGGGGCCAGGAAGAATTTGGTGATGATACATGGCCTCTTACTGTAATCGTCTTAGCAAGCCACTGTTGCCTGTGATGTCTAACGTGATTGTAAACTAATAGTACACTACTAACGCAGATGGGCAAAGGCGTATCAGCAGAATTACCAGCATCTCTAAGAGATTAAGGTTTTTTGTTTGTTTGTTTCTGTTGATCCTGAACAACATTAGCAGCATTTGTGACAGAACACAAATCAAGAGTGAGCATGAAAAGGAACCCTCCTGCTTGTGTGGTGGGGTTTTTTTGTCTTTTCTCGGTTTGCTTTTGTTGTACTGCACTGAAGGAAGACACAGTTAAAGAAACAGCAATTCTGTCGACAGCATTCTGAAATAATTACTTTTCCAGTACTCAGTGAAAAGCTGAAATAGGTAACTGCAGTAAAACAAAAGTAAGGGGCGAGAATATTTGTAAACATTTCCAATATGCTAGTCCTGCATCCCCCAGCCATTTATTAGAAGCCTTTCATGTCCAGTGTTCTCCAAATTATTTGTAGGAAAAATTTGAAAAGGAAAGAAGCACAGTTGGACAGAGATGGAAAGTGCAAATTATGAAACAAAAGTATAAACTACATCTGTGTAGTGCAGTATATATAATACTCACTGGATTTGCAATTCAGCTGTGGATCTGTTAATTCAGAGCAATGTAGTTATTTTGCACATTCTGTATTATTTCTCGTGTGCAATTGGATATAGGTGAGAACAAGAATAGTGTTCACAGCTCTGCTTCTTGATGGTGGAAAGCCTGTACTTGTTGATGGGAAAAATGCTGTGTCAAAGAAGTGGATTGCACCCACATTTGAGATCCTTTTCTTCCCCCATTTGTTTCTTTCACATGTCTGGCAACTCCTGAGCCAAGTGTGTAGCAGCCTTTACCCTCCTAGGTCAGATTCCAGCAAAGCCGTGTTGCTTTTATAGAATAATGCCATACGGCAAACTGACTCAGCTTTAAGCACTGCATATGGTCCCGAGGGGAGAAATTACCCATCCAAATGACGGGTGGATGGCAGGCAGGCAAGTTGGGATGTAGCTGCAGCGTGCTCATACTCTGCTTCACCAGGGCTGCAAACGTTCAGAATAGCTGCTCGGTGTATTTGAGTTTGATCCTCACAACAGTGAGGAGCATGAGGGCATTGGAAATAAAATAAGAGCAACAGCTATTTCTCTTTACACTGCTTCTGTAAAGTACCTCTGATACGTTGAGGGGAATTAATGTATTTTGGCATGGTTTATTTCATTTTCCAGAGTAGATCGAGTAAGTGAATGGGAATCACATACAATTATAATAGCCCATTGCTCTTTCCTAAATAAAGTTTAGTATGCTCATATGAACTCATATGTCAGTAGCTGCTTAGTTCACATAATATAATAGCTAGGAATTTTCCTTTATTTTCTCGTACTGGCAGTTTTCTTGGGAACCTACAGTGGTGAAGAGTCCTGGTAGGGTCTCAGTCCACATTGAGTGAGTAGAATAGCGGAAAGTGAATTTCCACATTCTGTACTCTGACAGAAACAAGAAGTAAATATCAAGCACTAAATGCAGTGTTCCGAAACAGAACATTTTGGGGAAAACAACAGTCATTTTGTTAAATTGGCAGTTCTATAACATATACTGTAATTGCCATAAAATTTGAGTAAAACCATTAATGTTGTCTGATAAATTCTTTAGCTAACGTGCATTAGTGGTAGCTGCTCTGTAGCCTTGTAGTGCTCAAACGCTATCACTTGTCCTACCTGTTTAGTTGGGGCTTTTTGTGTGGTTTAGGTTTTTTCTTTTGTGGTTTTGGGGGTTTTTTTGTTCATTTGTTTTTTACAAATAACTGTCGGACCTTCTTACTGTACAGTTGAAATTTGGGTGAGCTGACAGGGTGCTTATTGGCTGTTGTGGCAGAGTCCATGTGGTCGCTGAAGGGCTGAGGCTGGGTTGGGGTGCTCTGTAGGGGGCTGAGACTTCAGGAATGAAGAAGACAATGAAGTTCTACAGGAGGGCTACTGAAACTTGAGACATTGGTGTTGGTACTGCGATTTGCTCTCTCTTTTCTCCTCCCTCTGATCTTGGTGCCTTTTCTCGCCCTGGTTGGGCTTCTTCAGCCCTTTCTGCAGGCCAGGGTGCGGGAAGCCTGCTTTGGGGTCTCTGTACTCTTAGACTTTGAAGAATTTGTCTGGATGAGTGAGTAGTGTTGAAATGTTAAGGAATTTACATCATCCTAATCAATTAAAGGAAAGTATTTAACATGCTTACTCATACTGCCTTGGATTTTTAACTAGAAAACCACTTTTTGCATTCAGAGTGTAGTATGATCTTGTCAAATCTCAGAATTAACTGAGACTGAAGATATTTCCATTTCTAAAGATTTTTACTGAAATGAGAAATTTGCAGGTGTTGTAGGGAATAACACAGGTTTTAGTGCAAGCTGAGCCATTGCTGTCTTCATAGTTGGGAGTAAATAACTGCACCATCCTGGAAACTTTGTGAAGAAATGGATCTAATTGAAAAAATACTGTGCATTTGGACCAGCCTTCTCAGTTTCACTATTTGTGACGGTAGCAACCTTTTCCCATGTTTCATATGCAGTATTTCCAATGAAATAAGCAAACTTCTGAAATAATTCCATTGTATGCAGAATAGATTTTTTTAAATGAGTCCGTTCAGAGCAATGCTGTTTGCTTTAATAAGCAGAGTCTTCCAGACACTGAAGTATCCAGCCTAGGGCTGTAATGATCATTCAGCACCTTTTCCCCCCCTCCCCAAGTTGCACGCTGTGCGGTCCTTTCAAGTGCTTGTGGTAGATATTATTGTGACTGCAGAGTATTTAGATTCTTTTCACATCTGTTGTTGCATTGACCTCCTGTATTATCTGTACCCATTCTTCTCTTGGGGGGGCAGGGAAAACCACCTCCGTTCTCTAATTTCAGTATAGCACCAGCTTTCAAGTAGTGTATTTTCTGCTTACTGAAGTAAGGCTAAAAGCTGATAAGAGAAGTCTTTAAAATCCTATTTTAGACTGAGTACTAGATTATATGCTTGAAAGGAAGTGAATAGGTATCTTTTACCGATGACAACCAGGACAGATGGAATTCACTTTCTAGGCTAACCTAGTTTTTCAGGTTGCTTTCAAAAAAGTACTGCACTTGCAACCATTCAGAGATATTACTGACCCAATCCACGGAAGGGAAATTATTTGTATAAAAGGCACAACAATAAATGACTATTTAAAAAAAAATCTATTGGGTTTTTATATTCAGTTGCGTTTTTCTTAATTTGATCTCATTTACTACTTAAACCTGCCTCACTGGAACTTAAGAACATCTCTAGACTGTCCTGTGCTCCTGAGTATTTTATTTCCATTTTAAACAGATGGTGGAGGGAGAGGAGCAAGGCTTTCTGTATGAATTGCAGAATGAGATGGAGGAATCTAGTTCTGGTTTAATATCTGCATTGAAAACCTGTATGTTTTAATTTCCAAGCATTTTTGAGTTCCATTGGTTTACTTAGTACCAATGCTTTCACGTTATTCATAGAGTGCTTGATGCTTGTATGTGCTGGTGGCACCGGGGTGAGTGGTGACTCCTTCCCCTTTCTCACCTTGAGAGCAGGCTGGTGGTTGTCAGAGCTTTTCGTCTGCATGTTCGTATTGCCGATCAGGCCACACCTGATCAGGGTTTTGGTGCGTGTTTGATTTACATACTCCCACATTCCTAAGAGCCTGGGTACAGTTAGCGCTGCACAAAATGCATTTTCTGTTTTTTTAAGAGATGCTGCTGTTTCTTTGTGGGAAGGGCTGGGGACATTTTGGACTCTTGAGGTCTGCTACATGTCTGTCTTCTCCCTCTTCGCCAGTGGGAGCTGGAAGAAGGCTATTGGTATCTCTCTGCTATGGATACTTACTCCCTGTGACCTCTTCTAAGGCTGGTAATACCATTCCAGAAATCCAGCAAAACTGGTCTTTTTCAGGAAAGATTGTCTGGGCCTGGTGGTGGACTCACAGGAACATTCTTGTGTGTCTGTTTGTAGCGAGTTCATTTATTCCCAATGTTTGTAATTCCCTTTTGGACAGGCATCATGGCTGTTCACTGAGACACAGCCATGCTTTTCTGCTCACTTCGTGGTGAGCTTCCAGGTTGGTGTTTCCTGTGAAGACCTCTGGTACCTTTGTCTCAGCGCTATTGTGGGGAAGGCGAAATAGTGACTGATGGACTTGAGTGACTGACTTCTTTTCAAAGGTCGTGACGCATTTCTCGAGAGAGGAATATGCTTCCATATAAAATGCTCTTCTTGCCAGTAGACCGAGAGAAATTGTACCTTGAAAGACTTTTCTGGTGCGCATGGCTTACATTTAGTCAGCCACAGATTTCAGTCTGGGGGGCTGAAAAGCCGATTTGAGCTGAAGAATTAAGGAGTGACTTTTAAGCGTATCAGGAATCTCTGCCTTGACATTTGCAAGCGCAGTGCTGCTCAAAGGATCTTTCTCACCTTGAAGCAAGGATTGTGTGAGCATCCTTTCTTGCTCAGGAGGGTAGCACTGTGTTACTTTAATGCAAGTAAACCAAGCAAGGGTCTGCAAACATCTTTCCTAAAATGGCTTGCTTCTCTGTATTTGACAAATTTGAATCTTCCTGTTCCAGGAAGAGAATCAATATCACAGAATCACAGAATCACAGAACGTTAGGGATTGGAAGGGACCTCAAAAGATCATCTAGTCCAATCCCCCTGCCGGAGCAGGAACACCTAGATGAGGTTGCACAGGAAGGCGTCCAGGCGGGTTTTGAATGTCTCCAGAGAAGGAGACTCCACAACCTCTCTGGGCAGCCTGTTCCAGTGCTCTGGAATCATCAGATCAGGTAATCATCTCTTTTAAAACTTACCTGTTTAAAGGATAACATGTTTGGGAGAGTCACATCATCCCCCAAAAAACCCTCCATACACCAAGGACCAACAGGAAAGGCAAAGGCTTACGCAGCCATAAGCAAGATCCATATTTGCACTGGCAGTTCAAGTAACTTGGTTGTTGAACTTGTTTAGGAATACAGAAGAGTGAAAAGGCCAGGACTGCCAGTAAAACCCCTTTCTCTATATTGACCTCTTGAAAGAAAGGTATATGAGGCACTCTTTGGTTTTAATCAAAAGGCTGAAAAGTCCTCCCGTGCTCTGCTGTAGTGAAGAGCAATGACACAGTCCTATGTGCATAGGGCCCATAAGGCAAACCTACCCGGGAGACTGAATTAAGGAGGGTGAAGAAGAAAAACAACAACAAACCGAAAACCAAAAGCCACAATAAAATCCCCCCAAGCCCACGAGAAAACCCCAACCCCCCTCCTTTTTCATTCTCTTTTGAGGGTTAGGAAAAATCAGATAGCTCTGTGTCAGCAGCACACAGGCTGCTGGGCCTCCTCTAATGTTGTTAACATAAAATAGCTGTCAGCTGCATCTACTTCACCTACTGTTGGGTGAAAACATTGAGGATTTGTATTAAAAACAAAAATAAATAATAATGAAAAAACCCAGAGATGTTTCCACTGGTTGATCTGTGTGCATATTCGGTGGGCACTTGTTAGTGCTGACATTTCCCTGCATGAATATTTTATGTGGGCATTGCTCAGTGGCCAGCACTTGCCTTTGCTTTCCTGCAGCTGGTACATTTTACCTGTTTTACCTCCTCAAAATGTTGTTTTTTCCAGGACAGGAGCAGGAACAGTGCTGTTGATGGGTGCTCCAGCAGCTGGCTTTCCTGTGTGCTACAAAGGGTTGTAAGAGCCGAGCGTAATCCCTGTAGCTGCTTTGCTGTTCCCAGCCTCAGTATTTTTAGACCGTGGCTCTCTGTAAATTCCATCCAGGCAGAGCATGAAAAAACCTTCTGACCAAATACATATTCTTGTTTCAGACTTCCATTTCCATCCAGACAAAGACCTTTTTTTTGTGGTCAGCGAAACACGGTGAATTTGTGCTAATTCGTGTTGTGCCTTTTGTATTTGAAGATTTTAAGCTGTGGGGTATTTTTAGAGTGAAGAGGTGGACAAGAGCTTTGTCTCCTGTTCAGAGAGAGAGCTTTGGCATACGGTTTCACTGGTTGCAGATTTACCGTGGAAAGAGGTAGGCAGGACTAGCACTGGCGTTATCCTAAATATTTAGAAAAATAGATGGCAAAAAGGAAGAAGAAATCTGAAATTTCTGAGTAGTTGTGACAATTTAGATTAGAATATTTAAGCTTCAGAAACGTAAGAATCATATAGATGTTTGCTAGGGACAATTCAACGCTAGAAGAAGCAGAAATAAATTTTTGAAGTGTAATTGCAAGGCAGTCTTCTCCCATTTAATTGATATTTTAAACATTGGCTAACATGGATCTCTGCCACTTAACTGACATTAACGACCTTGGTTAACTTGGTTTTGAGCTTTTTATTTGATTGCACTGGTTTGTTTGCTTTATGTTAATTTCACTTTAGTGCTTGGATCCTTGTAAAAGACTTTTTTTTTCTTTTCAAAAACAAACATCAAACATCCAGAATATCTGTTTTGTTTTAATATTTAAACATTTACACACATCTTGGGCATAATTGTATATGCATTTTACAGCATGAAAAAGCGAACCATATTGATTGTAAATCCTAAACATCTGCACTGCAAACCAAAACCATACTTTTTGTGCACCTTGCTTTTTCTAAGTTTTTCTTCTCATCCTAGTTTAAATGTTTCATTTTTATTAAGTAATTGCTGGTACTACTTTTGGCTTATCTCCCACCTTTTTTATTTTTATTTTATTCCTTTAAAGCATTTCTCTTTTCTTCCCATCTGTTCTCAGCATCAGTATCTTGTTTGAAATAAACCTTAAAACAGGCTTTTTGACCACAAGTCTGTACACCTGCATGTGTGCTCATCGTGCTGTCCAGTGGCAAGAAATGCTCCAAAATTTGCCGAGCAGAAGAGCTAAACACAGCCTCATTTCTTTTCTCTCTGTCCAGTTCACTGCCTTTTAGCCCTCAGTAATCTCAGCTGCAGTTGAATTTCTGATGGTACATTTGTATTGTCATTCAATCTTTTCCCAGCTGTTCTTCACCCAGGGTTTTTGGGGAGGTTGGGGTGGTTTTTTTGGTGATCATATGTATATGGCTGTGGTTACAAGGCACAGTGAACTGAAAGAGAGAGGACCCCAGTGTGCTGCCATTGCTCGTTTGTTGTGCAGTTGTGGTTGCGGGGGAACATCTGATAATGCTGCCACACAACAGAGCAGCTTTTGAGCTGCCTGGAGAAATTTCATCCTCTGTCATTTCTCTTCCTTTGCTCCTTGTGATCTTCCACACGCTCAGTCTACTAAAATGACACAGAAGGCCTGTTTTGATCAGTTTAAACGCTCAAGCATGAGGACGTCATGTTTGGGCACGCTGAACGAGCTGTAGCGGCAGAAGAGTGATCAAAACCAAGGACCAGCTGGATCATATTGGCCTTCTCAGAGACTGATTGAGCTCAGTCTCAAAACTGGTTGCCCTACCTGCACCTGCTCTGCTCTGTTTGGGGAGCTGCTCCAGTATTTGCCCAAACCCATCTCTTCTGTGTTACTGCTTTTCTTTCTGTACGTTTGTCTTTGAAGTAGACTCTCTGCGGCCTTCACTCCGAGCTGTTGTCTGTCAACACTCATTAGGCTCCCAGAACAAGGGGGAATTAGAGTGCATCTGGACTTGGAGCATTTTAGGTGATGCAACTGTGTTGGTCAACCCTGGACGTTTGATGTGTCAGTGGGTGAGAGCTACTGTATTTTTGCTGTTCCTCTGTTCTTCATTCCGCATGAAAGGTGCACGTTGCTCCTCTGCCGAATTCTTTGGCCACATTTGTTAGCGCTGCTGTCAGAGGTAAGTAGGTCACTGTACTACAAACATTACACGGCATGAAATGGGGATGTACAGATGCCTCCTGCACTTAATACCCCCTCTCGCCTCCCAGATCCAAACCAAAACCCCGAGCCCTTCATTTGAAGTTATTTCCTTGGCAGTACTCATAAATTCCTCAAGTATTCTCTGTGTTGTAGAACTTAAAAAGTGAATGACTGCGATGTACAGGTAAATTCAGTTATATATCAGAAACTACATTTATAAATGACATATAGAATTCATAAATATGTTTATAAAACACGGGGTTCAGGCTTAACTGGTGAAGTCCCACAAGTGTGAGTGTGGATCCTTATCACTGTTTACCTTCTTTAACTGGTCTTTGTCTGGTCTAGAGGGTTGTTAAAGTTACTACGTCTTTAAAATAAATTCCCTTGCTGAAAAACAAAGAACAAAAGTGTCTTGAGAGCACCTGTGTCTTTGCATTTCCTGATAGAGAAGTGTCCATGCTGCAGCGCTGAAATAGCGCGGTTTAGGGAGAATACCACTGTTCAGTTTCTTTGGTTGTTTTTGTGATGAACACTTTTTTCTGTTGAAAACAATTTTGGAAAGACTATTTGTTTTTATGAATACAGTATATTCAGATGCTGTTTACTTACACTGTAGATACCCCTGTTTTTATGTAAGTGTTGCTTTTGATTTTGAATGTACCATAAAGAATTTTGCTGTTTTCTGGTCTGAGACTTAAAGAGATGCTTACTGGAAATCCTTAATGAGAAATAGATTTTATTTTTCAGGAGATACTCGGTAAGTTTTTTGTATACATTTTGATGTAATTTGCTGAAGCAATGTCGATTTGTCTTTAGAAGTAGCTTCTGGCCACGTTTGCTTATGGAGTTGGACACCGCCTGAATAGATTTGTAGTCTTGTTTTACATATATTGAAGACTGTTATTTCATTTAATTCTTGGGAAATGCATCATAAGAAAGCTGTCCTCAACATGTACTTATATTAAAGTACAGAAATCTCTGTGTTTAAATGTAAATAAAATGGCCACTTTTGAGCTGGATGAGTAATTTATAAACTATTCTAGACATCTTGGCTTAATGAAAGTTCAGAAATGTTTCATTGCGGCACTTGTTACTAGCTTTCTCTTTTCTTAATGTATTGTATTTTGACTTTTATGCACTAAATATGGCTTCGAGTTACGGAAGTTGTGAAATCAGTTTGAAGCTGCATTAAGTGGTTTGGGACTGTATTTTTGGGATCACTGGAAGAAATCAAGAGTGCGGAGGTAAAGATTTCTTGGCTGTTACAAGGCTGAGTTTGAGTTCTAATAGGAATTTACCTATGAAAATATAAATTATGGTTGATACTCCCCATGGTGCACAAGCGTGACTTGTGTAAATAAAATTCTGGAGACTTTGTTTGCTCAGATAGGCAGCTTTTGCGAGCTGCAGAATTTTCCTCCTTCAGTGAAACAGCTTTAGTCTTAGGTTGGAATACACTTGTATGTGACACCCCTTTCAAGAAGCAAAAGGAGGACAAAATTGAGGCTTTTCCATACCAGGCTGGCAAATTGTAGCGTTTCTTTCTGAATATTCACGTTTGCGCTCACAGAAGGGAATTGTAGGCTCATGAGATGTAATACGAGAGAAGCTCTGGATATTGATACGTAGTGTCTGGTACAGAGTCCTTTGCAATGAATGCAGAGGCTGCCATTGACTCTGCTGGGCTTTCATCTGCCTGTATAACAGTCTGTGCAGAGAGTTTCTTTCTTAAATAGAAGCAATGCCATTTGCTTTTTTTATTCTGCTGTGCGTAGCACGTACTTTGGCGTGGCATAGTCAACAGTAAAGTGGGTTTTTTCTGGCAGTAATTAGGTATTTTCCTTTTCTAGACAATTTTCTATTTCTGTGATTTTAAAGGATTTTGAATTTTCATGAATACAAATTGCAGCAATAAAAATTGTCCATGTTTTTGGTCTTGTTGCAACCTTTTGCCTCAGATAAAATACCAAATAATTCAGGAGTGGGTGCATGTTTCATGACTTACAAGTCAAACAGATCGTGTCTGGGAGTTCCAGTTTCCGCTGGATAGAGTTGGGGTATGTATTTTTTCACTATCTACAACTTTTGTATGTATAGATAGCCCAAGAGAAACTTAAATTAGTTTGAATTAATCTGTGCAGTTTGAAGTCTGTCTTTTGTGTGTCTCTCACTACCGTCCTCACATATGCAGTTTTAACGCCAGCAGGTAATTGGGTTCTGGTGGAAACAAGAGTCGTCTGTTAGAAATCTTACCAACTGCAAATGCAGAAAAATTAAGCATTTTACCACAAGTAGCTTAACTGCAGCAAACCAGCTTGCTCTCCCAGGGCAGCTCGCTCGGTGTTGCTTAACTTCAGTGTCGTCCCAAACCGGGAGCTTGTATTTTTCCATGCGTGTTTGCCCCTTTTGTGTATTTGGTATCCACTTTCGTGCCGGGGCGAGCAGAAGGCCGGGGTGAGGGCCGCCCAGGCTGGAGCAGGAGGCTTTTCCAATGGGCTCCCATCTGTCAGGGCTGTGTGCTGATAAAGCTGGCGGCAGCTGGCCCGGCTCGCCGCTAATCCATTCATCCCGGTGATGGATCAGAAGGTGGCCTGGCCCTTTTCGGGAGCCTGCGGACCTCGGAGAGTTGCCATAACCCCTGAGCGGTCCCGCTGGACCTGCCAGTAAGTACAATGATAGGGCACAGGCAACCTGAGCCAGGGGCATGTGTGGGGCATGTGACGGGGACAAAGCCATCGCACTCCTCCTGCCTGACCTGTGGTGCCTTCGCAGCTGAAGTGCTAGCTATGGGGGGAGGGAGATGGTTATTAATGTGTTACTTGGGAAGGAATTGTGAAGTCCCAAAATATTTTTCCAGCATATCGTGCGGCTCGGCGCGCACAGACTGCCGAGCAGAGTTAGTCGCTCAGAGCTCCAGATGGCACCGACAACTGTGAGAGACCATGGCTGTATGCGATCTTTCCTACTGCCTTTTGGTGTAGGCGTATTACTGCTGTTACAAATAATTTATGAGTATAGTGGTTATTTAAAACCATGTAGTAGGTTGCATTTCCCTCCCCTATCAAGGCTGCATAGCTTGTTAACTAACAAAAGTAGCGAGATAATTGCTGCCCTAAAAATTGACAGCCTTTTGTGCACAAAAGCTGTTGTTGAGCCTGAAAGGTCAGAGAGAAGGATTGCTGGGAACGGGAGACGCAGCAGAAGATAAGAAGTTGAGCGAGAGGACAGGAATAGAAAGATGCTAAGGAGCACACGCATGGCAGAGCAGCGTAAGAGCTGAAAAGCTGTAAAATGGGCCGGTAAGGTAAGACCTTTGGAGGTGAGAGATGTGACTCTTCAATCATCTGTTAGAGGCGGTAGCTCTTCCTTACATTAAAGAGGGCCTGAATATTCTAGGATGCTTGTGAAACATGGGATGGCCACGCATGTGAAGAAGGACAAGGAGAGATGTAGGCAGGGGTGGTAAACTGGCTTGTCCCCTGTCACAGTTCCCGGGTCAGTAGAAGCTGCACATCCCCAGAAACCCCATTTCTCTTGCAACGGCATCAGTAGATGTGTAGCTTTCCTATTTATTTGATAGATTCTCTAAAAAAAATCCAACTAAATCCCAGAAGTCACAAGGTAATTAAGCAGCTCAGAAGAAATTGGATTTATCCCACAAAATAAGTGCGTGCGAGTTTAACAGACTCCCGGTCTAATGGTCGGCATCTGTTGAAGCAGACACCTTTGGGGCAGCCCAGAAGCAGAACGGACACATTGCTACTGCTCGAGTTGTTTCCCCAATTGATGGCTGACGTGACCTTCAATGCATATGACACGTTTGAAGATGCAGGACACGGCAATTTGAACTGACATGGAGGATGCAGCATAAACAAAACAAACCAAAAACTGCTCAGAGGTCTGTCACAAGCTTTTTACTCCAAAGTTTTGTGGCAGAAAGTTGCAGAGGCTACAAGAAAAGCCGTATCATATTTGAAACTGTCATTAAACTCAAGGGTGGCTCATCTTCACAGATGAATTGCTTTAAAAGCATATTTGCTTCAAACATGAAAATTTGTCTAGAGTAGCTACATTGCAGTCCAGACTTACATGAACAGTTAAACTCTCAGTACCTTAAATACACTGTGGAAACATGGATAGATGAAACCAAATGTTAGATAAAATTGGAATTGGCATAGTAAATTTATAGAGACTTTTTAGGCCTGTGCTATTTCTGTGGGACGCTGTTCTGTTTTGAATCTAATTTTAGTTTGGAGAACTCATTTGATTTCCTTTTTCACATCCATATGTGCTCATATGGTGAATTTATAGCCTTTTTACTAGGTTTTCATTATGTTAACTCTAATTATTATAGCACTGTGGAAGCAGTGCCATAGTTCATACTGAGATACAATTTCTTGCATTAGGCAGCAAAAGTGTTTTTGTTTTGGTTACACATTCTGGTATCAGGACTTAGGAGTTTAAATCAGTAGTATTTTTGGGGGGGGTATGTAAATGGCTGCAAGAGGAAGGCACGGTAAAATCTGGTGATAACAGAATTTCTTTCTGGATGAATAAGATAATTTAGAATGTACCGAAATTTACTGAAAGTCAAACCTGGCACTTTTATTTATATAAATATACTCTGTGGATGTTGAAAGACCCTCTTTAAATAATAGTTTTAAACTGAAAGTAGCATCCTAAATGTCTGCGGTATCCTGTTCCTTTTTAGTGATTTGATGGCTCCCAGTACATCTTTTCATATGTGTGCATGAGGTCTGACACTGGGCTTGTCCATGTGCCTCATTGGTCATTATCTTCTGTCCCTAAGGTGAGACTGGAATGGGAGCAGCAGCTCTGACAGCACCTTTTACTTCAATATCAATGCAAAGGATTAAATTTCAAGTGCTCTGTGAAATACTGTGTTCTGCGGAGAGGCTGTTATGAAAAATACAGGATTTATACAAATACAGCTTGGCAGTTGGGTGTTTCTCTAGAAATCCTGGCCACTTGCTCCTTACTTGTGTTGTCTTCCTGACTCAGTGGTAGTGCCCTCCCCAAGGCATCGCTCTTTGATGTGAAGCGCTGCGCCCAGGGCTCCTGAGTCTGTCTTGGAGAGCTGACAGAAGGCTGGAAGCAGAGCACATGGAAGAAATTACCAGAGGTGGGAGGGGATGGACACTGGGAAGCCGCAGGAGGAGAAGGGTTTTGGAGGAAAGCTGCTGGGGCGGACAAGGGAGGATGGGAATGTTGTGGGCTTTGATGAAGGCCAAAGGGCTTCCTGGGGGGAGAAGGGTTTGAGCCAAGATCCAGCAGCAGAAGTTTGTTTAGAAAAAGTGGAGAGTGAAAATAGAGGTGAGAACATGGAAAGGCATGGTGAAGCCTGCTCACCAGTCTTGCTGATGGAGGAGAGATGGGAGGTGAGGTGTTAGTTGAAGTTGTCAGGCAATTTTGTTTCCCATGTTGTAGAAGGATAAATTGTGTGTCTGTTGTTGAGGGCCTCTGTACCATTGCTTTCTAATATTAGATAATTCTTCATGGTCTCTGGCCTAGCAGATGTTTCTGTGAAACCTCTCCCAGTTGTTCTGCCACCAGCACTTGCATCCTAGAGCTTTTATTCAGTTGTCATGTGACCTGCCATAAGCCAGTCATGTGACCTGCCGTAATGCAGCCATGTGGCCTGGCAGTGTGATGACGACTGATTTCAGCAAGAAAATTACCCCGTGTTTGCAGTTTGCATCAAGGCAGAAGGTAGCGTTTGTCGTATGTTTTGTAGTGGTGCTTTGGTGCTCCCATGTTTGTATGGGTCATTTTCACAGTTAAACTCTGGGATGTGCTACAGATGAGCATTCATGTTCAGTGCACTTCTGTGCCACCGT
>NW_010186875.1:7345-7979 GCF_000695765.1 Mesitornis unicolor | reverse complement strand
CTCTTTCTGGCCTTACAGTTGCTCCTTCCTCAGCAGTATATGAAAAAAAGTGTTTATCATCAGCTTTTCTTTTGAAGTAAGTGCAGGGAAATAAAACATAATTGCGTAATTTGGTGGGCAGGCTTTGACCTGAGCTTAAAAGGCTTAAATGATAGGAAAAAAACCTACTTATTGCCATGTTTGTTTTTTAATTAAAAGCATGTGAATGGAAGATGTATCCTGTCCTGCTGCATAATGAACAAAATGTGTTTAACCTGAAATATAATAGACAACGTAAATGGATGAACAGAAGCAGCAAGAGCAAGTCTTGCAAGGAAGTTACCCAGGACTTCTGTTGCTTACTGATATTTAAGAGGAAACTGATACAGTAGAAATAGATTCAGTTTTTAGCTTGAAGCTCAAACACAGATCTCTTCACCATTCACAGCTTCTTGGGAGGATCCATGTGTGTCTGCAGCACGCTTCTGAGGTGAAGTTGTAGGTATCATTTTTCTCTTCTAAAAAATTACTCTTAAGTACAGGCAGCCATATTCTGTTCTGCAAATAATACTTGTAGTTCAGGTTGTATATTTTCAGGTTTACTTAAAATATTTTAGCTTTCTCTTTCCTCATGCCTTTTTCTTTGCTACCTTGT
>NW_010186875.1:0-7314 GCF_000695765.1 Mesitornis unicolor | reverse complement strand
GGGAAAGAGAGAAAAGGAGAAAGAAGCAAAGGAAACACAGTTAATTTGCTAATATCTTGTAGATTCACTCTGAAATAAAGATTATGACAAGGTCAGCAGCACACACAGGCACAGCATTCCTTGATGATGGAATTGCTCTGCACGTGGACAGATGAGGAACTTTTAAACTGTAATCACAGCAGATGATACAGGATCCGTTACACAGCGCACTGCCTTATCTCGCTCCAAACAGGGACCTTCTTGCACTCAGTTCCCTGACTGAAGCCATGCCATCACTTAGGAACTTTTTCTCACTTCCAGCTTAAGCACAGTTGTTACTGGGGGTCTTTACCCATTTCTGCTTATGCCAGATTGCCCTTTCTCTTATTTTAGTCATTTTTCCTGTCATGTTTATCTTCTGATCACTTTCATTTCAGTAGTTTAACTTCTTTTCATAGGTATGCTTCATCTGTAACTAATGTATATAAAATATAGCAGTCTGTTTTTTCTGCAGATTGGGAGTAGCTCTCTGTACAGTGATAGCTTTGGAAACCCATTCCTAACACAACATCCAGTATTTCAGAACTGGTCAACTTCTGGCATCTATTTTGCTGTCCTTGATTACTATGTTATCTGTAGCGTCTGTTTTCCAAACTCTAAAAATTTATTATGGCTTGGGAAGTGATGTGGATTAAATATTAATAAAGATCTTTATATATAATCTTAGCTCTTCTGCTGCAGGGATACTGTGTAGTAAGTACGCACTGATACTGTCACTGGAGACCCAAGTTTTTTCAGGAGCATATGCAATGTCCAGCACATCACTAACAGAAGTTATTCTGCATGTGTGGTCTCACCAACACTTTTTTAAATTTCTATTTGATTACTTCATTAGTGTTACTTCACATAAATAGTAAATACCTTTGTGATGCTAGGTTGCCCTACAGATAATTTTCAGACACCACAAAGTGTGTGAGATTCCTAAACTGGGTATTTTATGGAACTGAAGAGGAATTGCAGATTAAAATTTGTTCTGTATTTAGAAAAAGTTAAGCACTGTAATCCACAAGTTCACGTTCAGGATGGTGACCCTGACTGCTCCGATTCTTGGCTTTTGAGGTAAAAGGCTGTTTCATGTCTTTTGATCTTGTGCTTTCTGGTTTTGTACAGCTATGAGAACATCCTGCAGGTGCTCTCTTTGTCTTAGGGTGGGCAAAACCATTTCTAATTCCAAACTGTGTCCTTGTCTTACTACAGTGAGCACCTTAACAAAGCTGTTCTTTCCTCAGGGGGATTCACCGTCTTCTTCACTTTATCTCAACAACCCCTTGATGAAAGAATCTCACAGCCTTTCTGTAGCAGCATTTTATGCCTTAAGTGCTGGAGGTATAAATAAAGATGAATGCCAGAAAGCAACAGGTTGGCTCCATCCAGGCTTTAAAGAGAATCTGGATTCAGAGGCTCAAAGGACTTTGTGCAACAGCGTAGGTTTTAGACCATGTGGTGTTTGTCTTGGCATCCTAACGTCCTTCTCCCCCCCAATCGATACGGCTCAATGCAGCCCTTCTAAACCATGTAGCTTTATAAATGGACATGAAACCTTAAATGCTGGGTTTAGACTATTTCCTGGTTTGTGAGGAATGGTTGGTTCGCACAGTATGCAGAGACATCTCTGTTCATGGACAACTGGTTCAGGTCCCAGCAAGGAATTCAGCCCTATCACTGGGATCCTTCTTCTCTATCTGTCTGAGATCTGCTGTGACAGATACTTCATTTTTAATGAGGGAGCGCATTTTGGCTGTGAGCACACAGGACTGAGGGAGCAGAATTTTCTCATCCCTGCCTGTGATGACAGAACCACATGAAAGGGACAGGCATTTGTAGCTTATTTCAAAAATGATCTTGTTTGTGTGGTGATAGATAAAGCCATCTCCAGGTAATCTATTTCAGCTCTCTTTGGCCCACCTTTCTTTCAATCCACAAGAATCGGTTTCTTCTTCCACCTTATTGCAAAGGTGATGTTCCTTTTGCAGTCACCTTTTTTGGGGAAGTGGAAGAAATCCAGGCCCTTACAGCAGATCCTTCGCAGGTAGCACTCAGGCTAGACAGGCTGCTCCCGTGCCCCATTGGGAGTTTCTCTGCAAGGTGTTTTTTTAATTCCTCTTAAACCCAGCTGTCAACCTGCGTGTTTGTAGCCAAACCACTTGCTTCCAGTGCCAAGGCCCCTTTTCACATCCTCAGTGTCAAAAGGCTCGTTCTTCTTATAGTGATGAAGCAGATCAGTCCCTAAGGATCTTTGCAGCAAATAATGAAAGGACAAAGAGCATAGTATTCACATTTTGCATTCCTCTTCCCCTCCCTTCCCTTTCCCGCCTGAAAGCCCTTTTGAAACTCCTGGTTTTGGGATAGCGCAGTCAGATGAAAAGTTGGCATGGGATGGAGCATGCTCCGGCTTACACACGCTGGAGAGCGGGCACGGAGGAGGACCACAGTGCTGTGCCAGCCAGGTACTGGTGCAGTGCATCCCTTCCCAAGCGACGGGGTATATCTGTGCCTGCTGTGGGAGTGGACCTGTGAGCTGTGGATATCAAAGAACTGGCGTTGCGATACATAACCTTTCTTCTTCCCTTGAAATCTCTCTCTCTCTCCTTTGTTTCCCATTATCTTCAGTGAAGTTTTTTCTGCATTCAGATTTTAAGTTCAGGCAAATCTGTCATCAGCTGTTAAACAGCTCGGTTGATTTTAAAACAAGGTTCTCTCGTTCAGAAATGCACCGTCCCGTTCACTCCAACATGCCTAGCCATGTTTTTAAGCCTCACTTGTGTTCTCCTAAATGAAAATGTCACACTTCCTTTTCTAGGGAACTTGTGAAACTGGTCAAACTAGACTGACGCAGCAGCTAGCACTACACTCGCTCCTTCCTTAGCTTTGTAGACAAAATGCAACCCTAACAATGCTTGTGTCTGGCTTGGGTTAGATTAAAGCGTGTGCTTTCTTGTAGGATAAATGATGTGGAAATCTAACTCACCTTGATGTGTCCTCTCTGTCTTTTTCTTTCTTTCTTTTTTTTTTCCCTCCCTCTTCTTTTTTCCGCTGCCCTCCATCTCTTTTGAAAGTAGTGGAGACAAGTTCAAAGGGATAAGGCTGTCTTCCTTCATGCGGAGGGAATAAGGAGTGATAGCTGGGGAACGGAGACAACACCACAGCTCAAGTATTGATGTTGTGATGGCAGCTCTCTCTTCACTGGGTTTTTGAGCCTGCGAAAGGTGGGAGGAGATAGCCCATTTCAGGAAAAAAAATCCCAGTATGGATCACTGGAGACCTAGAGTACTCTGGAGTAGTTTGGGATCTTCAGATTTATTGCATTTTTACTGATAGTATTTACAGTTTTCCTTTCTGACTGCTTAACCCAGGAAGGTGAGGGTCAGAAGAGCGATTATCATCTGCAGCCCCCTCATTTCCCATTTATGACAGAGCAGAGCGATTCCTGGATTTCAAAAGCTGATACTAACCCATTCTCAGCAATATATATTGTATTTCTCAGTAACGTCTGTTGTCTTTCACTCTCCTCAAGCTACTTATTTAATGTACCTTTGTTCCCCTTTCTTCTCTCCCACCCAGCAATACATACCTTACATGCACATTTGTGTAACAGGGCAATATGTTAGAAAAAAGTATTAGTGACGCAATGATAAAATAAGCTAACATGGCCCTTCTAAGTACAAATACCCGTCTAAACTTGAATATTTAGGAATGTCAAAAATAGCTTCCTTAGCTGAAGTATGTGTAAGTATAGAGATTCATATTTATAATAATCTAAAAATGGGAGAAGGGAAGGGGTAGAAAGCAATGTGCGTTTCTGAGGGTAGACTCCAGAACAGTAACTTCTTGCATGTGGTGGTCAAAATGACCATGGCAGCGACACAACTTTCTTCTAATTGCCTGCTTGACAAACTGGGGAATGGCCATGGAAAAGATCTGCCGGGATTATGAAGCCTACTGTGGATAAATAAAAAAGAAAAAAGGAGGATTTTTTGCCTAATGCCAGCCTGCTTATAAACCAAAGCAAACTGAAAAGGATGGGCAGATAGGAAGTGTATTGAATGGCAAAAATGGTATATTTCTATATTTAAAGTATATGGCCAAAATACCCCCCCTTTTCACTTCAGGGTAGTAGTAAATAAGAAACTATCTGAAGCTTTCAATCCTATGTTTCAGTTAATTAAAATTTATAAAAGCTATATAGTGTTTCTTGCCGTGCGTTTTGTGTTCCCAGGGCTGGCTTGTTTATCCCCAGGAAGAGGTGGGAGTGTCTCCTGGGATGCCGGTCTCACAGACTGAGTCTGGGAACAAATTCATCTGACACAGCTCTCCCAAATTAACAGGAGAGTTACTGGTTGGTGGTTATGGAAATCTGTTTAGGTGAAGATACACCACAGAATCCAAATTTAATTTGGAAATTATTATGGGCAGTTGCAATAGCACTAATATTCAGGGTGTCTGACATTTCCTACTGTAAGAGCCTGTTTTAAGTTGCTTACAGATAGTTTTTAAAAACATTGAAAATTTCACAAAAACAGCTCAGCTTTTAAAAAAAATGCGTTTATAGAAAAATGGTTTTAGACATACTGAAAAAAAACCTAACCCAAAACACGCCACAACCCCTTCTCTGACCAAGGTCTGATGAGGGCCCATGGGGAGGCTGGAACTGTGCCGTGGTAGGGCAGGGGCGAGCAGGAGATCAGTGCTGGAGGTGATGCTGGTGCTAGGGTAAGGCAGCAACGCCTGGACACAGAGGATGAGGACAGGTAACACTGTGGGAGCACAGAGCCTGGGTCCCCAGGGCTGCAGAGACAGAAATTAAGAGGAGAGCGAAGCCTCCAGGTGTGCTGTGAGAATAAGATCAAGAGCTTCACGCAGGAAAGGTGTCAGGACTAGCACATGAGCAAATGGGAGGTGACAGGGAAAAAAGACCACCTCTGAGTTGACACCAGCAACCTCAATTTTCACATCTTAACTTTTCATCCTATTTTTGTGACCTAATAGAATGTTTTAATGTACAGGGCTCTCTGCGTAGGGGTGGTAAAAATACCTGACCTTGGCAGAATGTAGAATATCCTCCCTGTACGAGCTTTTGTGAACACACAGCCAGCATTTCATGAAATACATATTTCAACATCCATGACCTCCGGTGTTCAGATTCCAAACAGCCATGATTCATCTTGAGATTTCTGTATCTTTTGTACCGGGAAGGGTTCATTGAAATAAGCTGACTGCAATGTGAAGCAAGTATGTATGACATTTTTCCTCATGAGGACTACATATCATTTTTATATTGCAAACCTTCAGTTTTGGTTGGCTGTTTCTGTGAAGGTGCTTGTAAACTGACATAGAGACTCAAATTATAATGAGTGAGGTTACCAAAAGACTTTTGAAGGTGGGAAAGGTGGGTGTTCAGTGTGATTATCAGACTCATTGGTACCGTTTTCAAAGCTAGCTATGACTCTCACTTGATACCATGCTCCTCCAGCTTCCAGTATGACTTTGGCACATAAAGAAATCTTTTGTAAAAGAGGTAGGATTTCATGCAATTTTTTGTCCTTTCCTTCCAAATGTTAATATAGCTCCTTTTGCTTCTTAATAAAAAGTCAGCATGGATTTAGGAAGGGCAGGTCCTGCTTGAGTAACCTGGTCTCCCATGACAAGGTGACCCGCTCAGTGGATGAGGGAAAGGCTGTGAACGTTGTGGCCTGTATCAGGAATAGTGTGGCCAGCAGAAACAGGGGAGTGATCCTTAACCCTGTACTTGGCACTGGTGAGGCCGCACCTCATGTACTGTGTTCAGTTTTGGGCTCCTCACTACAAAAAGGACATTGAGGCACTGGAGTGTGTCCAGAGAAGGGTAGCGAAGCTGGTGAAGTGTCTGGAGCGCAAGTCTTATGAGGAACAGCTGAGGGAGCTGGGGATGTTTAGTCTGGAGAAAAGGAGACGGAGGGGAGACCTTATCACTCTCTACTGAAAGGAGGTTGCAGTGAGATGGCGGTCCATCTCTTCTCCCTGGTAGCTAGTGATAGGACATGGGGAATCAGCCTCAAGTTGCACCAGGGGAGGTTTAGGTTGAATGTTTGGAGGAATTTCTTTACTGAAAGGGTTGTCAAGCACTGAACAGGCTGCCCAGGGAGGTGGTTGAGTCACCATCCCTGGAGGTGTTTAAAAGATGAGTAGATATCATGCTCAGGGACATGGTCTAGTGGTGGATTTAGTAGGGCTGGATCGATGGTTGGACTCGATGAACTTAAAGGTCTTTTCCAACTGAAACCATTCTATGATTCTATGAACATTTTAAATACCTTAACTATTCCACTGACAGGTTGTTGTTCACAGTGGGTGCCAAATTAATCTGTGCTCCTGAAAGCTTGTTGAAGCAAATACTTGTATCAGCAATGAATTTGGGCTCAAGAGTTAACTACTGTCTCTGTTAACTCCTGTTATATAGAGCAAAGTGAGAAAATTTGATCAGTTTTGACTACTGCCTTTTAGGTAGCAATAAACTTTGCTTTTTTTTTCCTTTTTTTTTTTTTTTAAAGTACCTGACTTTAAAGGGGATATCCAAATGTCTCTCTGTGGAGACTTAAAACAGCCTTTGAGGAAGTATTTTGAGCAGTGCTAATAACAATGGTTTCTGGCAATTGCAAAACAGGATCTGGCCAATTTTAGTAAAGTAGTGGCACTAAACCCATCGAGCTCGCTTTTGAAATGGTGTTTCAGTTTGAATAGAGTTAAAGTGATGTTTTAAGAAACAGTTTTGCACCTCGCTGGAAATGATGGGCAGCTGCTAGACAACGTAATGATCTGTCTTCATGTTTGATGCCTTCTTGTATCAGTCTCAGGCTTTTCACTGCGTCAGATCTATTGATTAGCGTCAGTTTACTTCTCAGGACGCCTGCTTTGCATTGAAATGTCGTGGGCTTGGGCTACTAAGTGCATGCCAAGCAAGAGCATGAACTCTGGCTAATGCTGCTGGGTAAATTACATGTTTGCTGAGTGTTTAGCAAGGGCAGTAGCATTGCAGCTCCCAAAAATGTTATATGGGGTCATCTTTGTCTCCTGTGAACAAATATTGGGGGAGAATATAATGGGGTCATAGGGAAGATACTCTGTGCTTTGCTTTGCCTTATGGAGTATAAATTTATAGAGTTGAGGTGTGAGAAGCAACTTGGGGAGACAGGAATTTGGTTCAATGCAATGTTTTAATAAAAAATCCTAAGGGGCTTGTTTTGTTTTTCTTACTTTACAGGGTTCCAGGTGCAGCACTCTAAATATATATATATATAA
>NW_010186874.1:666-1787 GCF_000695765.1 Mesitornis unicolor | reverse complement strand
ACCACCGCCATCGGGGCAGGATGTGGGAAGGCAGGACCGACTGGGAGCAGGAAGCGGTCAGGAAGTGGACAAAAGCTTCCCCTCCTTCCCGAAGGCTCCAGCTACTCCAGCGTAGGCAGAAAGCAGCCGGGCAGCCCCGCACAGCAACCCGAGGGAAGGGCTCCCTGTATCCCCACTGTCACAGTCACCAGCATCAGGGAAGCTCTGATCTCATCAGCCCCAAAACTCTGCACAGGGGCCTCTCCCCACCTGGCCCCACCGCCGGGAAGCCTCCCTTGAGCTCCGAGGGCTGAGCCTGTCCGACTCCGCTGGGCTCGCTCCTCTCTGCCGTCAGCCTCTGCTCCCAGCGCTGGAGCCAAGCCAGGCCCAGGTACAGCGCTGATGCAATCCGGGGTACACACGGTGTCCAGAGCTCAGGGTGAAGCTGCTGGATGTAGCTTGAGGGCTAAAGTTCAGCTTTCTTTATCTCCACTGCAAGGGCAGAGCACGAGAGCCAGCGCTGAGCAGCTCTGCACCCTCCACAGCCCTGCTGGAAATGGGTGGCTGCCTGGGAGCAATCCCACCACTGACCTCAGCTGCCTCCCGTCTGCTTCTCATTTCTGGGACACACCGAGGCAATGCACGGGGAAGTCACCACAGAAGCCCCAGAAGGGATCGTGGTGCTCCCCAGCCCGGGCAGCGCCAGGGCAGGACAAAGCCCCGTTACGGCAGCACTGCACTGGTCACATTAACAGAGTTATCCCAGAATCACGACAGATGCCATCAGCGTCGCCTCACGTGAGCCCCAGCTTCCCAATGCACAGCACCACGACACCAGGCTCCTCCTGCCCCGCTCCCAGGCAGCCGTCAGCGGGCTGATGAGAAACAACAACAACACAGCCAATGGCTCCGGGCGGGCACGAGCGCACTTTGGAGAATGCCACTGGGAGAACTTGGCTCCGCTCCTCTGGAGCGCTTTCAAAGCCAGCCCTGGAGGGAGGAAAACAGAGCAGCAGCAACACAGAGATTTGGGAGAGAAGGCGCCAGCGACAGCACAGGGCAGGGGGGGGCTCTAAGCGACCTCGCAGCCGGGTCTGCTGCCTGGGCACATGCACACAAGCAAGGCCAGCACCCCACAGATG
>NW_010186874.1:0-325 GCF_000695765.1 Mesitornis unicolor | reverse complement strand
GATATGTGGCCCACTCGCCCAGCCGTGGCCTGCCCAGGTGCAGGACCCTCAGTGAAGCTTCCAGTCCTGGTCAGGCACCGTTTCACCCAACCCCACCGCAGGGAGAGGCTGCCCCTGGCCTGGAAACCTTGAGTTTGTGGCCCAGGGCCATGTCACAGTCAACCCCCTCCAAGCACACGGGCCATGTGGGAGCCCACCTCAGTGCACTCAGACTGGGTGACAGCTTCTGAGCCCTCCTGGGTGCTGGCCCCTCTCTTAAGAAGGCCCCACCAGTGCTTGGGGACCCCACGCACCACACATGACAATGGCAGCACCCCGAGAGCTC
>NW_010186873.1:0-1106 GCF_000695765.1 Mesitornis unicolor | reverse complement strand
AGTGATGCATTCTCTATTACAACCCAAAAAATACCCCCCTTTCCATACCTCCTGACAGCAAAGGACACGATGACAGATCAGGGATTACTTCAGGTATTTTTACTGTAAGAAGACATCCAAGAACTGTTATCTTAGGAGAAGTTTCAGTCCTGAGTGTTGTTACAGAGGTTTTTTTGTGTAACTTCAGCTTTTAAAGTCTGCTTGGCTACAATTGCCATTGATTCCTTTGAGGGTCTGCAATTTAGGTTCGTGCTGCTGTTCCTTTCTGCAAAATAAGTATAATAATATTTCACTTATCGTGGGGTTGTTCTGGCATGTCAAGTATAAATAAGAGCAGGAATTGAAATAGAAAAGAGGATATCTGTGCTTTAACAACATATTTTCAGTTGTTCCGAGGAACTGATGAACCCTTATGAGATGCAGACTTGAAATGGAAATTATTCGTACACAAAAGCTGTTTTCCCCAAGATAGGAGAGGGCCTTTGAATGCTCCTTCAGCATCCAGAAACAGCTGCAGTTCCTGAAGATACTGAAATTATTATTATTTATGCTGTATCCCTTTGGTCAGGACGCTTTGGTCCTCAAAACCAGCAGGGCAGAGGCAGAACAGTAACAATTATTTTCAATAAAAACCTGTATGTAGTCAGTGGCACCCACTACAAACAGCATCACGGTCCTGCTGCGTGACAGCCCAGGGGGGGGATTTGGGTTTGTATTAACATCAAGGACAACTAAGGATTAAAAAAATATCATGCCATTACAGCCACATCGGAGAAACCCCATTTGAAATTATCCGATAAGGAGCAGGATAGTTTTCTTTAACTAAAAACAACTAGAAACTTCAGCTTGTTTTATTAATTTATCACAAAATAAACCACTATTTCTTTCCCAAATTGGAAACGTTTAAAATTTAATTGAAATGCTTCTGCCTAATTTCCCTTAATGCCTCGCTGTAGCTTGACGAAGGAAAGCCTCCAAAGATGGATGCTTAATTAACGAAGAATGTTGTTTAATGCTATCCAACTAATTTTTTTGTGGTTTTGTGATTAAAAAACCCAATAACAATAAAGAAAAACTTCTAGTGAAGAGAAATATTGTGGAAAATG
>NW_010186872.1:1087-3014 GCF_000695765.1 Mesitornis unicolor | reverse complement strand
AGCCTTCAGTCCTAGCATCTTTGGTGTGAGATAAGAGCTTGACCGTTTTTATTTGAAGAACAGCTCGTACCAGGTTGAGCATTTGAGAGGCGGCTCCTACTACCAGCAGTCACCAAAATCGAAGGCAAACATGGAGTAGCTGTTGAACAGCCCAAAGCTTTTTTTGGCTACAAAATGATACTGCCCAAGCCATTGTTTCGCTACAGAAGAAGGTCCCAGGGAAGGCAAAATCCAGCAACAGCTTTCTGTCCTAGCCCCTTTCTCATGTAACTTAGAGTTTTACGTTTACCATATTGACATATTGGGTTTTTACTCCATATATTGACAATTTAGGAGTTTGCAGGCGTGAGGGGTGCGTTTTTTTTTTTTTTTTCTTTCTTTGGTTTTGCAGGCGTGAGTGCTGAGTTTTTGTGTTTTTCTCCTTACTTGGCACTGTTTAAGATTTTTTAGTCATTTTTGTCTGTTATTCTAGCTTTTCTATTATTTTCTGGCAATTTAAGTGTTTCTTGACATATCTGCTGATTATTACGCTTAAACACCTAAAAAAGTAAAAATGTCCAAAATAAGGAGAAAAACACAAAACTCAGCACTCATGCCTACAAACCCCAATATAAGCTAGAAAAGTCAAAAATGCTTAAAAAGCTTATTCTACAATGTGCTAAATTCATAAATAGCAGAAATGTCTCTCGTCAAGGACTCGTAAATTGCCCCAAAAATTAAGGCAAAGGTAGAATAACTGCAACAAATGCCTAAAAAGCTGAAAAAGTTCAAAAGAAGGAGAAAAACACAAAACTCAGCAGTATATGCCCAGAAACTCTGAAGTTCCCACAATATGTAGCAAAAATCCCAATATCATCCAGAAAAGCCAGAAAATTGAATAAGTGCCAAATAAGAAAAAAAACCCACACAAGTCAGCACACAAGCCTACAAACTTTTAAGATGCCAATATATGTAGCAGAAACACAATATAATCCAGAAAAGCCAAAGAGGTTTTAAAAGTTTCTTCTACAATGTGCTAAATTCCTAAAAATAGCTGACATGTCAAGAAAATCTTAAATAGCACAAAATGATTTAAAAGCAGAAATAATAGGCTTAAACGCCTAAAAAAGCTGAAAATTGGAGGCGAATGTCGACTAGATAACAAAACACAAAAATGGCACAGCCCATAGCTTTGTTCGGCTACAGAAGCACTTCCCAGAGAAGGAGAAATCCACCAACAGCTTTCAGGCCTAAACCCTTTCTGGGTTGACTTAGAGTCGAACATTTGCCATATTGAATCCAGGCTCTGGGCAGCTACGGAGAACGCCTTCTGGCAAACGTTGGCTTCCCAGGGAAGCAAAGAAGCCCAGAACCCCAGGCGTTGTGGGGCTACAAACTCGATTAATAAGAAAGATAATACCAAGCAACACCCTTCAGTCCTAGCATCTTTGGTGTGGTAGAAGAGCTTGACCGTTTCCATTAGAGACAGAGCCCCTACCAGCAGCCACGAATCTCTGAGGCAAACATGGACGAGATCTAGAAACACAAAATGGCAGAGCCCAAAGCTTTGTTTGGCAACAGAAGCACTTCCCAGGGAAGGAGAAATCCAGCAACAGCTTTCAGGCCTAGCCCCTTTCTGGGTTGACTTAGAGTCGAACATTTGCCATATTGAATCCAGGCTCTGGGCAGCTACAGAGAAAGCCTGGTGGCAAACGCAGGCTTCCCAGGGAAGCAAAGAAGCCCAGAACCCCAGGCGTTGTGGGGCTACAAATTCGATTAATAAGAAAGATAGTACCGAGCAACAGCCTTCAGTCCTAGAATCTTTGGTGTGGGAAAAGTGCATGACCATTTCCGTCTGAGATACACGATTCGTACCAGCAGCCACAGAATTTGAAGGTTAACATGGACGAGATAGGAATACACAAACTGGCAGTGCCCCAAGCTTAGT
>NW_010186872.1:0-919 GCF_000695765.1 Mesitornis unicolor | reverse complement strand
GACCCCTAGGCTTTGTGGGGCTACATATTCGCTTTAGAGAAAAGAGAAGACCAGCAACAGCCTTCAGTCCTAGCATCTTTGGTGTGGTAGAAGAGCTTGTCCGTTTCCATTTGAAGAACAGCTCGTACCAGCAGCCGTGAAAATCGGAGGCGAGCATGGACAATATAGCGAAAGGGAAAATGGCACTGCCAAAGGCGTTGTTTGGTGAGAGAAGCACTGCCCAGGGAAGGAGAAATCCAGCCTTTCTGGGGTGAGTTGGAGTCGAACGTTTGCCATGTGGGAAACCAGGCTCTGGGCAGCTACAGAGAAAGCCTGGTGGCAAACGTTGGCTTCACAGGGATGAAAAGAAGTTCTGAGCTCCAGGCTTTGTGGGGCCACAAAAGCACTTAATAGAAAAGACGCGAACCAGCAACAGCCTTCAGTCCTAACATCTTTGGTGTGGGAGAAGAACCTGACCGTTTCAATGTGATATACGTCTCCTACCAGGGGCCACGAAAATTGGTGATAAACATGGACTAGCTAGCGATGTAGGGAAGCGCAGATACCAAAGATTTGTTTTGCTATAGATACACTTCCCAGGGAAGGAGAAATCTAGTAACACCTTTCAGTCCTAGCTCCTTTCTGGGTTGAGTTGGAGTCGAACATTTGGCATATTGAACCCAGGCTCTGGGCAGCTACAGAGAAAACATCTTGGCAAATGTTGGCTTCCCAGGGAAACAAAGAAGCCCAGATCCCCAGGCTTTTTGGTGCTACATATTCGCTTAATAGAAAAGATAAGACCCAGCAGGAGCCTTCAGTGCTGGCATCTTTGGTGCGGGAGAAGAACTTGACCGTTTCCATTTGAGAAACGGCTCGTACCAGCAGCCATGAAACTCGGAGGCGACAACCGACGAGATAGCGAATCAGGGAAGCGCAGAGC
>NW_010186871.1:0-4401 GCF_000695765.1 Mesitornis unicolor | reverse complement strand
GCGCAGACACGGCACCCATGGTGAGACACTTAGTCTTGAGCTTATCTTCTAGCAGCACATAATGACAAAACATGCTGCTAGTTTTCAGCAAGTTCAGCCACTTAGAAGAGACTGAGCTGAAAAGTAAAATCACTAAATAGAAAATTAGTTCTATTTAGCTCAAACCAGGACACTGATCCTTTATCATTTTTATTTTGATGGCTTGATTTTTTTTAATCAAAACGTATGTTCATTGAGAACCCAAAATTTAAGCGGTTAATGTGATTTAAACTGAAACCATCAAAGTTACTTTTCAAATACATACAAATACTCTTGAAATAGTAGCCCATTTGTGCTCTGTGAAAACATCAGAGTCTATAGAGAGATTAAATCTGTTCTAAAGAATTCCACATGCATTCAGTTGGAAAAAGGCTGGATACTTTTGATAAGGTAGCAATTCAATGTGATATTTTCCAATTAAGCTATATGAAACCTTTTTCTTAGCTTTCACATAAGTTCAGGTAGGTTTTTTTCCTTGCCCCATTTCAAAATGTGCTTATCCAAGATACACAATGGTTATACAGAGTGACTGTTACCTCCTCAAACTGTTTGATTTTTTTAAAGTAGTATTTTACTTTCTATGGGTGTCCCCACATGCACATTTTATTACAGCCAAATTCATGAGTCTGAGTGAATTTCTGTTCTTTGAATTAAGTGAATAACTTTCATAGAACACACTCTTGTAATTGAGAGAGCTGTAGTGTGAGTTTTACAATGCATCATATGTTAATAATTTGCCAACAGCCTTTTCTTAATTTTGGTGGTTATCAGCTTCTCTTGCTATCTATTCTAAAAACAAATACTGTTTTGTCCCTAATGTTGTTTAATTGTGAATGTTAACAGTCACAACCTCTTGTTGCAGTTGGAGAGAATCAAGTGAAAAGTAGAATGGGTTATAAGAAACAACCAGAAATTTGAATTTCATAATGAATAGCTTAAAATTATGTAAAAAAATCCCAACAATAACAAGGTACCTACTGAAAGTTTTAAAATGTTTTTCTCTGTGTGATGCAGATATTCCCCAATGAAGCATAATGAAGGAACATCAAAGATAATATCTTACTGTGACTAGAGGTAGCCAAACTCAGTTGTCTTTTCCCAGTCGTAATCTTTTGCAGCTGTGCGTCTGATATCTCTTGCAGGGTTTGGGAAAATAATTGTAGAACTCATTAATGATGAGTGTAGGAATTCTGTCCTCCCTCTTACATTAAATAATGCCTATCCCTAATTAAATATTTTTCATGCATTGTATGGGGTGATTTACAGCTCTTTACATGCTTTCCCTAAGGACCTCTAGAGCTCTCATCATCATTCTGTTTGATCACTTCAAGCTTTAATACATACATTCCCAGTAAAATTCATACCAACTGTAACTGAATCTAGGTGATGGGATGATACTTCACAGGGAGCAACTGTTAGGGATTTTATTTTTGCTTTATCAGGAGTCTGACAGGAGAATAGTGGGTTCCTCTGATTTCTCATCATGCCAGTTTGTGTTCAATCTCTTGAAAAACCTTCAAGCATGAATGTATATCTATAAAAGATGAGATTTAGTTTTCCCAGTGTTTTCAGGAATGAGATTAGTTTGCTATCTGCAAGACCACATACAGGAAAAATTTGGTTGCTCAAATATCTTCAGGTGAGAAAACAAGGACAAACTGAAAAAAAAAATAAATTAAGAAAAAAAAGCGCAACTGACTGAGTTTGATTGGCGTCAGTCCAAGAGTATTAGTTTTATCTATGGATGGCTTCATCTTTGATTCCACAATGAAAATGCTAGAAGTAAACAGGATTCAGGAGAGCCTGTAGATATGAAAGGACTAAGATAGGTCATCTAGTCAAACCACATGCATAAAACAGGTGTGAATAAAATGGGTTTCTCAGGGCTTTGACCAATTAAATTTCCGATGTTTTCAAGAATGGAGATCCCACAGCCTCTCTGGGGCTCTGCTCCAATATTGAACCCCCTTTGCATTAAATATTGACTTGGACTCCTGGTTCTTTATAGTCTCTGCAAAAATCTTGTTGATCTCCTTTTGACCCTTCCTGGTGGCGTATGGTCTGCTTACAACTTCATCACTTCAGCCAAAGCATACCTCCCACAGGTGAGACCACCACTATTTTCAGCTCACGAGAGGAGCATCAAGCATTCCTGACAGCCTGCATAGCAGCATTCTCTCTCAGGAGCTCTCTTGGAAGAGGCCTCTGATGTGCCACAGTAGTTGTTCCAGCTGGTGCCAGTTACTGCATAGTGGAGCATCACCACCCTCATTGTACAGGCTTAAGCGGAGATTGTGGGACCCCTTGTCCTTGCAACCACTAGTGCATTTCCATGAGCTCTCTCTTGTCCTCCAGTTATAGAGTCACTCTCCAAGCACAGTTGAATAGCTGCTTGACCCTTCCAGATCTTCATTCAGTTGAAAACAAAAGGTGTAGGCACTTCCTAATCAGCCAACAGAAGTTGATTGTTAAAACTGGCAGAAACAAAAGCCTTCAGAATGTGACCTTTAGCAGCAACAGCAAACCACCACAAGCTCCCAGAAAATGATCCCGAAAGAAATCCCCAGAAGTTTCCTGCACTCTGAAAGAACTGTTGAAGTATCTTGAGATATCTGAGTTAGCATAGCAAACTATGGACATTTGCTCTGTTGCACTGTATGTCAAAGAGTCCATATTCACAACTAGGAAAGAGACAATGCTTAGCTCCAAGAATGGTGGCATTTAATTCATGGAGCAAAGTAGATTCATTTTCCTTAAGTCTGTTCATCCCCACTGGTTTGTTTGATTTAGTTTCCCTAAACAAGCTGCACACATAAGCATCACTACTCATCTTTTCTCTCTTGGTTCAAAGTCAAAAGAGGTTCTTTAAATGATAAGCTTAAGCTAGATGGCTTAGTGATATCTAAAGATGGCAGAGACAAGTCTATCTCATGGAATATCAGTTAACCCAAGCAGAACCCATACCTTCCCTCTGAATAGGTATTAATGTGCTTCTGTCCCAGGACAGTCTGCAGCGAGAGAGAATACAAATATGCTATCTCTCTATAGATCTTAGTGGTCTTACTCAGGTTAATGAAATAGACCCTGAGAAATCCACATGGCTTATTGAGTGGGCTAGGAGATATGGTTATATATAGGTAGGTTCTGGCAGGATTTTTTTTTAATACACTCATTAATTTAGAAAAATTGCATTCAGTGCTAGCTGACCTAAGGAGCTCATTTGTATTTGCTCAGGCAGCAAAAATGTAGACAAGAAAATGTCTTATTCAGCAACATAAAGACAGATGAGGCATACAAATGGAGTCTTTAGAATAAAAATTACATAACTAAGTTAATTAGTCTCCGCTTCAATCAAAAGGCAGTATGATAGCACCAGCGAGTTGGTTTATATCCATAGAGACTAAAACATTAAAAATATACACAAAGGCTTCTCCAAGGTGTTGTGTTATGTCTATGGCCCTTGGAACAGAGCAGAATCTATCCAACTGTATGAAAGAGAAAATTATGGGCAAATGTAAGGTAGATTTTTATAAAACAGTTCAGAAATGAAACAGAAATATAACATCTACCTCCTCAAAATCAAGTCAAACATAAGAATCAAGAAAGGCACCATGTTGCTTTGATTGTATCAGTACTTAGATTGATAGAGGGTCCTTAATCTATGAAGTGTTTTTGAAGCCTTAAGATAACCCTCCATTCTAACACATCCAGACAAGGTAAACAAGGGGAGTAGCAAATAATGTCCTTATTTTACAAGTAGAGAAATGAGGCTTCTCCAAAGTGACACAGGGAATTTATGAAAGTAGCCAACTGAAACCTGAGTCTGTCACTTTGCAATTCATTAAAAAGGATGTGAACATAGGACAGGTTTAATTTAAATGGGCATGCAAAGGTACTCTGGAAACCTCTGAGAAATGCAGGCAAACATTCACAGCTGGCCACACAAATTGTTTAGTTCCTGCGGCTATTGATTCATATATGTTAGTCTCTGAAGGTTCCCAGAAGCTACAGGATTTTTCGCATATTTCTCTGCATGTTATGCGTTGCCAGTGAAAATATTTCAAAATCACTCTAACTAGTCAAGATATAGAATATCTATAGCTACTTTTGTGAATTCTGACAAAAATATTACTCCATACATTCTGGGATACCTTATGTTAAAGTTCTCTGAAATATACAGGGACAGTGACTACAAGAGATCATGAAACTGGCAGAGATAGTGTTTTTTCTTTCTATCCCCGCTAAGTGAAGAAGACAGCTGATGTTCAGCAGAAAACTGTTAAACACTACTTGGTTGTCTTTGTCTGAAATATCAGCAGAGGAGTCTGAAGTATTGTTACCGAAATATCGGATCAATAACTT